>NC_090822.1:84316778-84411778 GCF_000390325.3 Nicotiana tomentosiformis | reverse complement strand
TTGATGATAACTTGATCTACTCCTGCAGTAGAGAGGAGCATGAGCAGCATTTGCGGGTGGTACTTCAGACACTGAGAGATAGTTAGTTGTATGCCAAGTTTTCAAAGTGTGAGTTTTGGTTGGACTCGGTTGCCTTTTTGGGACATGTGGTATCTGCCGAGGGCATTAAAGTGGATCCTAAGAAGATTGAGGTAGTTCAGAACTGGCCTAGACCTACTTCAGCTACAGAGATTCGGAGCTTCCTGGGTTTGGCGGGTTATTATTGCTGGTTCGTAGAGGGGTTTTCATCCATCGTAGCTGACTAGATTGACCCAGAAGGGTGCCCCATTCCGGTGGTCTAATGAGTGTGAGTTGAGCTTTCAGAAGCTCAAGACTGCCTTGACTATAGCTCCGATGTTGGTATTACCCACGTGTTCGGGATCCTATACTATGTATTGTGATTCATCGCGTATTGGGCTTGTTGCAGTATTGATGCAGGATGGTAGGGTGATTGCATACCAATCTCGGCAATTGAAGGTTCATGAGAAGAATTACTATGTTCATGACTTGGAGTTGGCAGCGATTGTTCATGTATTGAAGGTTTGGAGGCATTACCTTTATGATGTATCATGTGAGGTATTCACGGATCATCAAAGTTTGCAGTACTTGTTTAAGCAAAAAGGATCTCAACTTGAGGCAGCGGAGGTAGTTAGAGCTGTTAAAAGACTATGATATTACCATTTTGTATTATCCCGGGAAGGCCAATGTGGTGGCCGATGCCTTGAGTAGAAATGATGTATGGGTAGCCTTGCGTATATTCCAATTGGTGAGAAACCGCTAGCATCAGATGTTCAGGCCTTCGCCAATCAGTTCGTGAGGTTAGATGTTCCGTAGCCGAGTCGAGTTCTTGCTTACAAGGTTTCTTGGTCTTCTTTGTATGAGCGCATTAGAGAGCGTCAGTATGACGACCCCCATTTGCTTGTCCTTAAGGAATGGTTCAGCACAGTTATGCAAAGAAGGTTTCTATTGGGGATGCTGGGGTGTTGCGGATGTAGGGTCGGATTTGTGTGCCTAATGTGGATGGGCTTCGTGAGTTGATTTTTGAGGAAGCTCACAGTTCGCGGTATTCCATCCATCCGGGAGCTGCCAAGATGTATCAGGATTTGAGGTAGCATTATTGGTGGAGAAGAATGAAGAAAGATATAGTTGCACATGTGGCTCGGTGTTTGAATTGCCAGCAGGTAAAGTACGAGCATCAGAGGCCTGTCGGTTTGCTTCAGAGGCTTGAGATTCCTGAGTAGAAGTGGGAGCGTATTACCATAGATTTCATTATTGGGCTCTCACAGACTCAGAAGAAATTTGACGTTGTATGGGTGATTGTGGATAGGTTGACCAAGTCAGCGTATTCATTTCCGATGGCAGTTATCTATTCTTTATAACGGTTGGTTGAGATCTATATCGGCGAGATTGTTCATCTGCACGGTGTACCGGTGTCCATTATTTTTGATCGGGGCATACAATTTACAAATCACATTTTTGGAGGGCCGTACAATGTGAGTTAGGCACATGGGTTGAGTTGAGTACAACATTTCACCCCCAAATGGACGGGCAGTCCGAGCGCACCATTCAGATATTTGAAGCTATGCTTCGCGCTTGTGTTATGGATTTTGGGGGCTCTTGGGGTCAGTTCTTGCCGTTTGCGAAGTTTGCCTACAACAACAGCTACTAAGTATTCAAATATGGGATATGGTGTCGTTCACCAGTTGGTTGGTTTGAGCCGGGAGACGCTCGATTGTTGGGTACGCCGACTGGAGTGTTCGTGACATGCATTCATGGTTGGAGAGAAAGTATTGCTCCGAGTTTCACCCATGAAGGGTGTGATGAGGTTCGGGAAGAAGGGCAAGTTGAGCCCTAGGTATATCAGACCCTTTGAGATCCTTGAGAGAGTTGGTGAGGTGTCCTACAAGCTTGCATTGCCACCTAGCATATCAGCAGTTCACCCAGTGTTCCATATTTCTATGCTTCGGAAGTATCAGGATGATTCTTCCCATGTATTAATTTCACCTCAGTCCAATTGGACAAGGATTTGACTTATGAGGAGGAGTGGCCATTTTAGCATGGCAGGTCCGGAAGTTGAGGTCCAAGAGTTATCCTTTAGTTAGAGTGAAATGGATAGATCAGCCGTTCGAGGTAGCTACGTGGGAGTCCGAGTCCGATATGCAGGGTAGATACCCATACCTTTTCACCGGTCCAGGTACCTTTCTATGTCCTTCGAGGATGAAGATTTTTTTAGAGGTGGAGAATGTGATGATCTGATAGGTCATTTTGAGTATTAGCCCTTAAGCACGTGTTCCGAGACCTCTGTTAACTTCGTTTGATATTTCTTTGTTTGGGTGCGTGGTCCGTGTCACTTTTTGAAAAGTTTTTATGTGAAAATTTGAAAAATAATATAATTTTTGGCTTTAAAAATAACTTGAGTTGACCACAGTCAACATTTGATGAAAACGACCCCGGATCAGTGTTCTGATGATTATGGTAGGTCCATATCGTGTTTTTGGACTTGGGCGTATGCCAAGAATTAAAATTAGAGGTCCCTAAATTGATTTGACTCAATTTGCCAAAAACTAGTATTTTGAAAGTTTGAAACTTCCTAAGTTTGACCGTAAGTTGACTTCATAGCTAATGGGTTCAGATTTTGATGTTGAAACTTGGAATAGGTATGTATCGTTATTTGAATCTTATCTGCAAAAATTTGGTGCAATTCAGAATTGATTTGACATGATTCGGACGCTTAGGTGTGATTTCAGTGTTCTTGAGTTTTACTTTAAAATTTCATTCATTTTGAGGCTTGATATGTAGATTTAGATGTTATTTTTATAATTTGATTGCACAAGCAAGTTCCTATGATGTTATTACACTTGTGTGCATGTTTGGTTTGGAGCCTGAGGGGCTCGGGTGAGTTTCAGACATGTTTCAGATGAGTTTGGTGAGTGTGAAGATAGCTGGTGCACTTCTATTGATGGTGTTCTATTGCAGATCTCGCATTTGCGAGGTCTGGCTCGCAATTGAGAGCCTCGCTTTTGTGAACAATAACTCACAATTGCGAGCATGTGCTGGACTAGGTAATCTCGCATTTGCGAGGAACATGTTCACATTTGCAAACTATCAGAGGTCGCATTTGCGATCTCGGAGTCGTATTTGTGATTCAGTGTGCTCTTGAGTCTGCTTCGCATTTGCAAAGTTCCTGACTGCATTTGCGATGGTTGTGTATTCAGAATTGCAATCTTTTTTTCGCATTTGCGACTTCTGTTCTTCTATGACAGGGTTCGCATTTGCGACCCCTGTCTCGCATTTGTGATGTTCGTATTTGCGAACATGATTTCGCAATTGCGACACCTATAGCTGGGTAAAAGAGGGGAAAATGGGACTTATCTCAATTCACACCATTTCTCAACCCTAAACACTCTAGAGGCAATGTTTCAAGAGACCTTTCTTCCCAAATTCGTTGGTAAGTGGTCCGAACCTCGGGTTTTGATCAAGCGAGCCCGGGGTTGACTTTTATTGACTTTTTAAAATATGATCAAAATTGAACCTCCTTCTTTCATGGGTAATTTCTAAAGCTTATTTTGAATTATTTGTTCGATAATTTGCTAGATTTGGTTGGTTTGGAGGCTTGTTCAAAAGGCAAGACCATGGTTGATTGATTGCTTGAATTACAGAGCGAGGTAAGTGTTATGTCTAACCTTGATTTGAGGAAATTAAGGAACCTTGAACTACGTGTTATGTGAATTATGTGAGAAACGACGTATATGCGAGGTGAAAGTATATATACACAGTTATGATACTTACTTCCATGTTTTTGTTACTTTATGATATATCTTGTTTCATGCTTTAATTGCTACATGCTTTATTGACTTCTATGCCATAATTGTTACTTGTCCATCCCTTCCATGATTCCATGCTTGTTTGCCACTTGTCTCTACTTGCTTTACTTGCATATCTAAATTGTTATATGTCTTACTTGCCTTATAGTTTTGTAATATTTGTTGCTTTCTCTAACGTGGTTTCACTTGTATGAGTTATCTAATTGATAGATACTGATGAGTTGGTAAGGTCGAGATATTCGAGTTGTTAGAGATTCTTTGATTATTATGTGATTCTTCATTACCTCGTACATTTACTCCCCTGATGTAGAAATTCTTGTAAATTTTTGTTGTTGAATTGCTATTGTTGATTGAAATTGTTTGGGAATCGGGTTGCACGCTGCAACGGAAATTGAAAGGTAATGAATTTAAATGGGGGAATAAGGACGGATTATGATATTGACAGATGACGATATGGTGGGATCAGGTTGTGCGCCGTAACGAATTGTATATATGGCATTTTTTTGTGACTGTTGGATTGCCTCTGTATTTTGAGATGAGTTTATGAGACTTGTTATTCCGGACTCTCGAGTAGTTGGATTTTGAGTTCAATACTTATGAGTTAACTGCTTTACTTCCATTTACTGTTATTATTATTATTATTATTATTATTATTATTATTATTATTATTATTATTATTATTATTATTATTATTATTATTATTATTATTATTATTATTATTATTATTATTATTATTATTATTATTATTATTATTATTATTATTATTATTATTATTATTATTATTATTATTATTATTATTATTATTATTATTATTATTATTATTATTATTATTATTATTATTATTATTATTATTATTATTATTATTATTATTATTATTATTATTATTATTATTATTATTATTATTATTATTATTATTATTATTATTATTATTATTATTATTATTATTATTATTATTATTATTATTATTATTATTATTATTATTATTATTATTATTATCATTATTATTATTATTATCATTATTATTATCATTATTATTATTATTATTATTATTATTATTATTATTATTATTATTATTATTATTATTATTATTATTATTATTATTATTATTATTATTATTATTATTATTATTATTATTATTATTATTATTATTGTTTTGGGATCCTTCTTCATTAACTTGTCCCAAAAAATGTTGTAAAAAGTCCTATATAAGCAGGGGACTTGTTCTTCAGTGAATCCGACTTCCGGATTCCATTTGTGTATCCAAGGGATAGAAAATTCCAGAAAGAAATATATTTGGTTAATTTTTTCTGGGTAGCAGATATGATCTGCGTGATATAAATCGTTAATAAAAGGAGAAATTTTTATCCATTCTTTGTATAACATGAGAAATGGATCTGGTAAAATCTTTATTGTTGGACCGTGGTATGACCACCAGTTTAGAAACCAATTAGGAACAGTTGTTGCAAATATCTTTGCACATACTTTTATAAACCAAGTATGTTTGTGTCTATCATTATTGTAGTATAATACTTTATCAAAAGCTTGGATATAATCCCAATAAGTAAAATTTATTTTATTTTTGTTAAGGCTTATCTGCCTTTCCTTCATTGTGGATATACCCCAATCTTCAACAGATATAATCTGTTTAATTATAATCTTCGAGAAGTTATAAACGTTCTCGTCTGTGCTATACCCAGAAAAGTGCTGAAAATCTGCACTTCCAGTACTGGTTAGTATCGTTTCATAGTAGGAACGGGTTTTGTATGACTCACCCGGATAATATAACCCATTTATCAAATACCTTTGGAATATCTTCCACGGTTCTTCTTTTCTCTGAATGTCAGAGTTTTCTAAGAGAAATATCATTTCTCTTTTTGGCACTTTCTCGTATGACTTGATATCATCATTGTCATCTTTAGTAATGGAAGCAAAAGTATTACTTTGCTTAACAGAAGTATCTTTCTGTTTTTGAGCAGTCAAATATGCCTGCAAATGTGCGTATAACGGACTATCTTCTGGAATATCTTCCAGATGGACGGATGGTCCAATCGATGATTCTTCTCTGAGAGATATCCTCTCATTGACTAAACTCCTTCTTCCCATTTATATAACTGGGGAGTTTGATGAGGATCCGTATGACGATCCCGAAGGTGATGACCTTCCTTTGGACTGTGGGGATGATCTTCCCCAACCTCTACCTCTTCCGCTACCCCAGGGGGGTTCCATCCTGTAAATATTCACGAGATAAGAAATCTGGCAGAGAATTATCAATTCCCTTTTTATATTGTATTTCAAAATCAAAAGGGGCTAATTGAGCTTGCCATCTTGCAAATATCAATTTTGAGGCATCATGTTTAAAATCTTTATTAAACATATATTTAACAGATTGTGCGTCAGTTTTTATCAAAAACTTTTGATTGTATAAGTCGTCCTGAAATTTTAAAACATATTTTACTATGGTTAACATTTCATGTGCCACAGTAGCGTATTTTCTCTGGGCTTCAGACCATTTACCAGAGTAAAATCTAATCAGATATTCATGTTTATCATTGGGATTTATCTGTTTTAATATCCCTCCATAACCAATATTAGACGCATCAGTCTCTATAATTTTTTGCCATGTAGGATTAGCAAGGGTTAAGCAAGGTAAAGATTTAACACGTTGCTTAATATTTTTTACCAAAGTAGTGTTACTCTCAGTCCAAGGGTTTTTATAATTCTTTTTTAACCTATCATATAAGGGGGCTAAATCACGTGACAGATCTTTATAAAAAGGTAAAATATAATTTAAACTTCCCAAAAATCTTTGTAACTGAGTTCTATCAGTAATAACATCGGGAAATTTTGAGGCAAAATCAATCGATCGTTGAATAGGAGTAATCTTTCCCTGACAAATATAATGTCCTAGGAATCGAATGTTAGTTTGAAATAAGCTCATTTTTTGTTTTGAGATTACCAAACCATTTTGTATAACAATTCTTTTGAAAATATCTAAATGCTTAATATGCATTTCAAGTGTTTTGGAAAATACCAAAATGTCATCGATATATACAATGACGAAGTCTAGATAAGGGTTGAAAATATCATTCATAATTTTTTGGAATTCTGAAGGGGCATTTTTTAAACCAAAAGGCATAACATTCCATTCATATTGCCCAAATGGAACATTAAAAGCAGTTCTATAAGTATGCTCTTTAAATATTTGAATCTGCCAATAACCAGATTTTAAATCAAAATTTGAAAATATATTGGCGTCATATAATCTAGACAATAAATCTCTTTTATTAGGAATAGGATACCTAACCCATTTCAAATATTTATTCAAGGGCTTATAATTAATGACTAATCTAGGAACACCACGTTCCTTTTCAGCCGCGTTATTAACATAAAAAGCTGTACAAGACCAAGGAGATTTTGAGGGTTTTATCAAACCCTTTGATAGCAGACTATCAATCTCTTTTTTGCAAAATTCTACCAATTCTGCATTCATCTGACAAGGTCGAGATTTAGTAGGAATATCATCCTCAGTGAAATTATCTTCATATGGAAGAGTGACAATATGCTTTTTTCGATTCCAAAAAGCACTAGGATGTTCGGCACAGATATCAACAACAATCTGCTCAGAAATCAATTTGATTTTTTCTTGTATTTTAGTAGAATTTAAAGTATCAAATATATTCATACTAAATAATTCTAATTGTAAAGAATCAACATGTTTTTGCTTCATATCAATTAAAGCATTAATATCTCTAGTTACTGGATCTGTAACAAAAGTATAACTTATCTCTTTATCCTTATAAGTAGCAGTAAAACCTTTCGAGTCTATGCTAGTAAAAGGATAAACGGCGTTAATAAACGGTGTTCCAAGTATAATTGGAGGGTATAACTGGTTTTTTACCAAGAAAAAGAAGTGAGGAATACAGACTTTATTCTGACAAATACCCGTATTAGGAAGTTTATACTTTATATCTAAAGCATGTCCGGATGCAGATCTAACCATATGAGTAGTTTTTTGAAAATATTTCGTAGGTACTAAACCTTCTTGAATGCAGCTAACATCTGCTCCACTATCAATCATGGCAATGTTTGTAATAGAGAAACTATTATCAATGAGAATAGTACATTTGATGTACCATTTATGAGCAGTAATAATTTGCATCATTCCTAAAAACATATCATGTTTAGGATTAAAACTAATAGGTTTTTCTTCAATATCATTTTCAAAAATACCTTTGTTTTTATCATTAGATTTCTCAGCTGGAGAATTGATTTTCTCAATCTGAGTAATCCTATGATCACAAATCATTTGATTTTGTTTAAGAGATTTGATCTCTCGTTTTAAGTTTTCAACTTCAATTTTTAAATCATCGAAAGAAGAATCTCTTGCTGGAGATGCATTTTTGTTTAACAAACGGTTATTAACCTCTAGTAAGGAATAAGGCGGGGAATATTCAAATTCTTTTTCAAAAGGTTTTGCAAAACCAGAACTTGAATTAGAACTTGAACTAGCAGCCAAATTAATAATTTTTTCACGAAGTTTTTCATCAGTAACTTCTTTTAAAAGTTCTATTACATTATCAGAAGTAATAGTTTTCATGTTTAGATCTTGAAACTGTGATTGTAATTTATAAAATTCATCATCACAAGTACATGTATCACCTTTGCAAGTTGTACAAGTATTATCAATATTTTTATCACTATCAGATAAATCAAGCAAATCAATTTCAGCTTCGGATTCTGATTTAGAATAATAATCAGATTCCGATCCAGAAGTGTATAACAAACTATAAACCTTATCACGTAGTTCATCGTCTAGTTCTAAGGTTTTCAGCTTTTGAAGCTTACAATTTGGAGCTATATGGCCAAATTTACCACACTTATAATACTTAATGTCAGCAAGATCTCGCTTAGACCTATTTTTGGTAAATCTAGTAGACTTGCGATGTGCTTTCTTGGCTTCTCTTTCTTCTTTGGATCTATATCTAGATCTCTTTTTCCTATAAGGACTGTCTTGGTTGGGGTATCTATGATACTTATGTTTCTTCTTCCTATGAGTAGAAGTTTCGGGTAAACCGAACTGGGTGCAAAAGTCCCCTAACTGGTTTCTTTCTTTAAGCTTATCCATCTTAAGCTGTCTGGACAATCTTAATTCATTGCACAGGTTTAACCCTTCCTGTGTACAAATTCCTATTAATTTACCATAGGTATAGTCTGCGTAAGGAATTTCTCCATAACTACCTCTTAAAACTTTTCTTCATTAACTTGGGATCTTGCTGACATTAAGTGTTATAAGTGTGATAAATTTGTGGTTATAAACCAAGGAACAAAATACATAATTTGATTATGTAAAGCACAAGTTTCATAAAACTCTTGGAAAATATTATTTAAATCATCTTTACTATAAGTATCAAAAAACCAAGTTTTAAACTGGTTCCATTTATCAGTGAAAAATTCTTTTTGAATATAACCTCTAGCTTGTGACCCTGGACTAAAATCAATTTGGTGTGGAATCATTAAGTATCATTGGGGTCAAAATCCATCTCGGACGCAGAAGGAATATCCTTATCAGAAATATTATCATTATCCTGAACAATATTTGTCTTGGGGTTAATCTTAACCCTTTCAACAGGTTTATCACCTACTTTGGTAGAAATTGTGTGTAGAGATGCAACACGATTTCTAGCTGGTCCATAGACTGGTTCAACAGGAGAAATGTGTTGAATATCAGGCAACAGTCTACGACTAGTAAAGGAATGTCTGTTATAACTAGAACTAATAGTAGGCAACAGTCTATTATTAGAAAATGACTGTCTACTATAAGTGGAACTATTATCGTCAAACTGAATGCAAATCCTACCATCCGGATTTTGAGTAATATGAGAATACTCAGTATTACTAACAGCATCAGTTATCTGACTGGGGGATATAACCGAATCCAAAGTCCATGTGGTTGGAAAATTAATTTCTTCCCACTTAATAGGTCTCCTCGTGGTGACCTTAGACTTTGCAAAATTCGTTTCCACTAGAATAGTCTGATCAGATGTATCATATAATTTACATCTGAGGTTTAACGTAGATAGTAATTTAAAATAAATTCTATACGATAAACATATCAGTTCAGAACCAGGCGCATAATTATAACCATGTGTTTTCACATTTAATGTTAATGCATCAAGTATATTAACATCAGATAAAGATAATTGCAAATTGGGTTGAGTATTAAAATATACTGGGCCATAGGCGACAGTAGATTCAATAGAACCCATCAGAGACTGTCTAAAATTCAAATTTCTGGCATCTCTGTTTATTAAATTGATAAATTATTATTATTATTATTATTATTATTATTATTATTATTATTATTATTATTATTATTATTATTATTATTATTATTATTATTATTATTGCGTACAGGTTATTGTAAGTGACCCGCCTTAGCCTCGTCACTACTTTGTCGAGGTTAGGCTCGGCATTTACAAAGTTCATGTGGTCGGTTTTACTCATATTACACTCTGCACTTCTTGTGTAGATACCAGAGATGGTCCCAGCAACACTGAGTGAGATTGCCCGGATCCAGCTACCAGTGGAGACTTGAGGTATAGTTTCACGACGTCTGCAGCCCTGAAGTCCCCTTCTATGTCATCTTAGCTATTTATTTTGATTTAGACAATTATGTTTTATTCAGACTATTGTCTATAGTACTCTAGATGCTAATGTATGCGTGACTCAAGTTTCTGGGATTGTATTTGTATTACGTCATTTATCAATTTATCACTCTATTTCAGACTATTCAGTTTTATTGTTATCATTTGATTTTATTGTTATCACTTGTTGGTTTGCCAAGCAAGTGAAATGTTAGGCGTCATCAAGTCAGTGGAGGCTAATCTTGCTATTTAAAGTGGTGGCCTTTGTGTCCAAGCCTCATTTTTTACCCAACTTTGACCTAAAATTCTCTCTAGACCTCCTAAACAAATCCTTAGGGTTTGAAATCCAAATGAAAGGTGGAGAAGGTGAAATAACAGGATTCAAGCCTTAGGAACCTGAACTAGTCGATAGTTTGCCTCTTTCTCTCTTCGTGGATGATTGAGGAAGTCATAGCAATGATGTAAGCTCTGAAAATTAGGGATTTGTGTGCTATAAGGTATGTTCTTCACCCCTCTTCTTGGGTTGAGTCATTTTTAGGCCATAACAAGCCTAGAATTTGAAGGCAAACATGTTAAACTTGAAGTTGCAAGTATGTTTGATGTTGTACGTATGATACTGTTTTGGAAGGGTTTTGAGCTAGGTTTCGGCTAATTCTTGATGCAGTATCTTGGATGTGTTGTTTTTGATGATGTTCTTGTTGGTTTTGATGTTGGTTTGAATTGGAAGGAAGTGATATGGGTGCTGCCCAATTTTCTAAAAATCATAGGTATGTTGTTATTGATTGTTGGACTATTTGGGAGGCTTAATATAATTATTGTTGATGTTGTTTAGGATGTTTGGTGATTTTTGTAACTAGTGGGAAGTCATATAAAATGGGAGGTGCTGCCTGTTTTATCATAAAATAAGTTGTGGTCGATATATAATAGTTACGATGCTTAAACGATAACGATAGTATCATTTTTCTTATTGTAGACTAAGGAGCCGTGGAATTTGCATAGCTTAAGGTTGGGCAGTATATACAAGGTATGTGAGGCTATCCCATTCTTTCTTTTGAATGACTCTGATTGTATGTAACGTAGACGAACTAGCACCAAAAGATACTCTACTCTTAGAAGCTAGTAGTACTTACATCGTTTCCCTTATTATGGAATGATTGATGTTGAAGTTGCTTCTCTTATTCTTATGTTATCAAAGGTTGTTAGTATTTCTTGATTCTTATAAGATTAATGATAACGAGTTAGCTCCAGTAACATATACAGAGGTTACCGACCTTAGTTCACTACGAAAGGTTCAAAATGTGATTCCATGAGTCCATCATGCATTATATATATATATATATATATATATATATATATATATATATATATATATATATATATATACCTATTTTACTCTACTGAGTCATGCTATAGTCGGCCGGGTACGACACCTATTGTGAAACCACTGATCAATTGGATTTTACCGAGCTCCACATGGCCGGGTACGATATAATGATGATGATGTTTCCCACAGAGGCGTATGTTAAAGTATATGTATATATATAGGTATCATGCATTTCATGTCAATCGCCCTCAGAGGCACTCAGATGTTATATGTTGTATCTTCTCTATCTCTCTTTACATTATTGTTCTTATTTATGCTTTCCTGCCTTACATACTCGGTACTTTATTCATACTAACATCCCTTTTGCCTGGGAAAACTGTGTTTCATGCCCACAGGTCCCGATAGACAGGTTGGCGGTCCTCCCAGTAGGTTACTAGCTCAGCGGAAGGTATTATTGCACTCCATTTGATCCGGAGTTACCTTTTGGAGTCAATATGCTTATGTACATATGTTATGGGTATGGTGGGGCATGTCCCGACCTTATGATGTTTATGTATTATTTAGGGGCTTGTAGACGAATGTCGTGTATTAGATATTTTGTTTGGCCTTGTTGGCCCGTACATCTCATGTATATCATTGTGGGGTTGTCCTTTGTCGAGTATTCTTTATGTTTTATTTAGGTTATCTCATGATGGCCCTTCTGGCCCATTCTTGCATGATAGTATGGTTAAGGATACGTTACATTGGTTCTCGATAAATAAGGCCCGAGTGCCCATCGCGTCCCTCCAATTTAGGTCGTGAAAAACTTGATATCAAAGCAGGTATGTCCTAGGGATGTCTACAAGCTGTGTCAAGTAGAGTCTTGTTTATGGGTGTGTTGCGCGCCACACTTATAAACAGGACATTGTGGGACATTTAGGATGGTTACCTTACTTTCATGTTCTAGATCGTGTGGTAGAGCTGGGTTGTAGGGATTCGAGTCT
Source organism: Nicotiana tomentosiformis (assembly GCF_000390325.3). NCBI lineage: Eukaryota > Viridiplantae > Streptophyta > Magnoliopsida > Solanales > Solanaceae > Nicotiana > Nicotiana tomentosiformis. The sequence goes on along the minus strand of NC_090822.1, from coordinate 84,398,964 downwards.
AACGTATGTGTTGATATAGGTTGTACAAAGATGTCATTGCACAGAGGTGCTGCAACTAGTCGGGATGTTAAGGAAGGATTGGTAGGGGGTATAAACGTACGCTCTCTATTGAGATAGATCCGTCTGAGGACAAGGGTGAGTCACTCCCTCAGATAGCACCGGTTCCACTAGTACTAGAGGAGTTGATAGAGCTTCAGCATCATTAACTCTGTGAGTTCCACCACTGGCTCTGTCAGACCAGGATGTGAGAAAAGCAGTAAAGGTATTGACACAGTCGGTAGCCTCTTAGGATTGGGCTCACCCAAGGGCCCCTGATAGTAATAAAGCCCTTGAAGTATCAAGAAATTCACAACCTAAGGAGTTTAGAGAGCGTGAGCCATCTATATTTTCAAGAGATGATTCTGATGAAGCTATGAGATAGACTAAGAGGGCCAGGATAGTTGATAATTACAGAGGATTACCGGGTAGTGGTAGGTTGCAACAACCTTGGTTAGTACTAGTAGAGTAGAGTTTCCTCGACCATTGTGTCCTTAGTGCGGTCGGGCACATACCGGCCAATGTCGTGTAGGAACGGGTGTTTGTTTTTGATGTGGAAAAAGAGCCACAAGATACGGGCATGTCCAACGCTTAAGCATAGAGAATAAGATAGGAGTGGAGATAGAGTGTCAGGCTCTGGGGATTACTTTCTGAGTACAGATACACGACCTAATTTTTCTTTTATAATGTTCATGTTGACTAGTAAAAAGTCACCCGATAGTGCGGGGAAGCTCAAATGGATAATTTCCGACCCATTTGGATAAATCGTTGTTTATGAAAATGTAGTAAAGATAGAAGATAAGTACAACATGCGAAAGATGTCATAGGTTCTACAGCTTATGGGGTTATCAAATAAGTAAAGCAATATCATATGACTAAAGAATGAGGCCAGTTAAAGTATGAGAAGTCGACAATCTAGGATGTTTTGTTGAAATTACTTCGAAGGAGACGAGAAGTGGAACGTTGTGAAAGGTTTGTACGAAACCAAATAGAGCAATACGAGTGAATAGGGAAGACTATTAAGGGACAAAAAGTTAAAGTATGGAACTACAATAAGATTCGCAGGCAAGTGAGCTCTGAGGTTATAAAGCAGTATGGGCCATATTTTCATTAAAAGTGGATTGGTAATTTTAACGGGGATTATTGGAAGGACAATTTAACCAATAGATCTGAGGTGCCTATATCGGAGGATGTCTTATGATGAACTAGAACTAAGGTACCGATTAGAAATTCAAAGGACTCTCACACTAGCTAGCATTGCAGTGATAGAATGATTGAATGAGCAGAAGGAGGAAGAGGATTAGTGGGAGAAGAACCCTGCAAGAAATTTATAAAGATCTCCTTGACAAGCCACGTGAACTAAAGTTAAACTCGTCGAAAGAAGGTATGCCCAGCAAAAACGTATGACTCGCTATGTATGTGGACCCCTATAAATTGTCTTAGAGTAAGAAAGGTTATCCATAGGTCAATCATAAGCTACCAGGAATACGTACCTACGGAAGGCGGAAAGACGAGTAGGACTTCAAGTGTGAAATATTAAACTATTTCCCTAAGGGGGAAGAAAATGTGGTAAAGCACTAAGTTGCGAGCATGTTTGTTTAACAATGAAAGGAGTATAAGCAACTTTAAAGTAACGCACAGGTACAAATAATATGGAAAAGAGACATATTGGTTTATAAATTGACGACAAGCATAGTCAAACACTTTATACATGGGAATGTTAACCTGAAGAATGTGTTAAAGTTGGAAGACATAACTCCAAAGGAAATTGCTGAGATTGAAAGGAGAAGGAAGAACAATCATAAGGAGTTAGAAGGGGACCCGAGTACGATGACTCTTGAAATTAAAGATAGACCACGATAATATCTAAATGTTGCAACCATGAGGGATAGTCGAGATGACAACAAAAATAAGGGAATTAGTACAATATTTCAAGGAAAAATCTAAAGAATAGAAACCATCAAAGTGGAAACAATGAAGTCGACATCAAGGATAAGACTTAGGATGGACAATAAGGAAAGGATAAAGTAGAAAGAGGCAGTACGAAGGTAAGTTGTTTCGCAACATGAGTTTCTTCTATAAATCGAAACCCAACCAACGAAGAAATACGTCAAATGTACGGTAACAAGAATATGCAAATCAATAGATGAGGTCCAAAACTATATTTACAAGGGTTCATAATATGTGGGAATTAGATCAGAATTACAAAATAAGAAATATCATAATATAAGCCTAATAAGAAGTCGTTGACAACTAGGGCAGTGAGGAAAAATTAGGGAGGAATGGAAAACCATAATGGAATACATGTCTCATATAAGACGGCTTAGAACAAGAATAAAAATAACGAAATCAATATTGTAATAAATGCGTTTAGTCGTAAGTCATGGGTGGTTTGATAGATGAGTCATCACCAATTAACAGGTTCGGAATACGCTTGGTAAACTCATGTAATAAAGGTATAATGGCCTAGAATATGACAAAGTCATCTCCTATAGATAGAGAAGATTTCCGTTTAGGAAAATTTAAAAGGGTTATTCGGCAAGACAAAACTACATCTTTTGAGCCGATTGAAGGAGGGAACTTGAAATATCATGGCCAATTGCGTATTAGGAGAGAGGTTCATTATTCAAGCTATTCTATTCATCTCTGAACGTCGAAGACATACCATGATGTCAAATGATTAAATTAGTAGTACGACATGAAGAAAAACATTGTAGGGTCCGTGGCTTAGTATTCCAGTTGCTAATAGAACAAAATAGAACATCATGGACCCAATGTATTGACACAGAATAAAGTAACCCAATATGAAAATGAGAAGTGATTGGCATATGATTCGTTACAAATTGTCACGACCCCAATTTCTCTCTGTCGGATGTCATGATGGCACCTAGTCTCTGCGACTACGTAAGCTTAACAGATGATAATATCTTGGCGGAAACAATTATCAAATACTAAAACAAAGCTGAATAACTGATATAACCTTATAAAACAAAGCATAATCTCATCAATACACTCCCCAAAACAAGTGGAACTAAGTCATAAGCTCTATATGATAAAACTAGAATATCTAATACTCTCTGAAGAAATGCCATAGGAAGTAAAATAGGGAAGGTGACTCTAAGGCCTGCAGACGCTGAGCATGCATACCTTGAAGTCTCCGTAAGGCAGCTACAAAATATCTCTACCGACCGGCACAAGCAGATGTACCTGGATCTGTACAAAAATGTGCAGAAGCATAGTTTGAGTACACCACAACGGTACCTAGTAAGTATCAAGCCTAATTTTGATAAAGTAGTAACAAGGCCAGATCAAGACACCTACTAGGATATAAATAAACAATATGAAAATGTAATAAGGATAAATAATGGAAATGGGAGAAATAATTGATACGAACCAAGATAACAGCATGAACTAATACCGAAAGTTAAACATGAAAATAGCATAAAAGAAACAACTAAAGAAAACCACAATGATCATATCGAACAACAACTATTAGGGAAATAAGGAATGAAACAACAAGAAATGTTCCCACTAAACTCTTTGCAACCGAAAATAAATAGCAAGAATCACAACGAGGAACCGCCACGTGCACAATAAGAATCACCACTGAGGTATCGCCTCGTATAAATCAAGAATCACAACCGAGGTACCGCCTCGCATTCACAATTCACAATCTCAATCACAATTCACAATCTCAATCATAATCTTTCCTTATACTGCCGCTTGACCTTACATTTGAAATAGGTTTTGAAAAATAGATTTTTTTTCCCGAAATAGCTACACGCACTTTATCCCACCTTATGATGTCGCGTGGCTTCACGTAGTTCCCCTACAAGAAACGCACACTTAAGTCCCGCCTTATACCGCCTCATGTACATCAATCCCAAGTCTTATACCGCCGCATGCGCGTTAGTATCACATTACAAAAATAACTCGCACCACAAGTGCCCATATATCACAATTTGCCAACAATCTACAATATCAATATTTCCACAACAATGGCCCACGGCTCCACCACAATGGGTATAAGAATATCAACAACAATAAAGAATGTAAAATGCTCAAATGGAAGATGTTTCAACAATAACAACTTTGCCTCAACGTGATAACGCCTTTCACAACTTCAAAACCAACAACTCAACAATGAGAGACAATGCATAACCACGATATTAAATAAGAATAACTCACAATGGAAGAGATAGCATGTAGCAATGACTTCAAATAATGGGAATCAACAATGAAAGATATAACATGAACAATAACTTCAAATAATGGTAATCAACAATTAAAGAGGTAACATGAACAATAACTCCAATTAATGCTAATCAACAATGAAAGAGATAACATGTATAATGACTTCAAATAATGATAATCAACAATGAAGAGATAGCATGTAACAATAAAAAGCAACAAGTTCAACTAAAGCATGAGAGCAAATTATCAATTAGGAGGTAGAACAAGTGTTAACAAAATTATTTAAGGCATGTAAGGATAGACTAACACAAGTAAGAATAGATTGACTAAGAGAATTTAGAACATGATATGGAATTTCAATTAAAGCATGGAAATAATCTAAGTAGACTAAAAAAGTCAAATACCACGTACAACCCATGTACCCACTCGTCACCTTGCGTACACAGATTTCACTTAGCATAATTGATTCAGACAGTACCAATCCTAAGGGGTAGTTCCCCTACACAAAGTTAGGCAAGATACTTACCTCAACTAGTCCAATTCTAGACTCGAAAATACCTTTTCCCTTAAATTTTGCCTCCACACGGCCCAAATCTAACCAAAATCAACTTAATATCATCAAACAATGCTAGAGAAATCAATTACAATTGATAAAGCTAAGATCTTTACACTTTTTCCAAAAAATCAACAAAAGTCAACCCGGGGCCCGCCCTGTCAAAATCCGGGTCCAATGGTAGATTCTGTCTACCCATGACCCCACGAGTTCATATATGAGATTAGTTTCAAAATCTGAGTCCAAATCGACTCTCATAACTCAATTTCTTATTTTTCAAAAACTTGACAAGGTTTTACAATTTTTTCACTTTGATTCACATGATTTTGATGTTAAATTCTAAGATATGTTGATGGAATATGATTAGAAATAGATTAGAATCACTTATCCAAAGCTTGTAGGTGAAAATTCCCTCTCCAAATCGCCTCCTACTGAGTCTAGGGTTCAAAAATGAGAGAATGAGTTCAAAAACCTATCTCTCAGCCCTTTAACCAGCTGTAGATGTCGCATTTTCAACACAGATGCAAACCCTCGCAATTGCGGACCATTCGCAAATGCGGACCTGGGCTTGCATTTGTGAACCCTAAGAGCCTCATGCATCTCGCAATTGAGAGAACAGGCTTCGTAATTGTGAAATGGACTTCATCGCAAAAGCGAACAATTGTTCATAATTGCGAACCAAGAAAAATCCTACTGACTTCGCAAATGCGAAGGGGAAGTCAAATTTTCAAAAACTGTCCCTCTTCTGTCACCTTTGCAAATGCGACCCTTGTGTTCGCATTTGCGACACCAGAGCACCAGACACCAGATTTTGCAATTTTCAAGTTCAAACCACTCCGGAACATGTCTGAAACTCATCCGAGCCCTCGGGGCTCCAAACTAAACATCCACACAAGTCTCAAAATATCTTATGAACTCGCTCGTGCGATCAAAACACAAAAAGAACTTCTAAAACTACGAATTGAACACTTAAACGCATGAATTCCAAAGAAATATTTTAAGAGCTTCTAGAATTACAACTAAATGTCCAAATCCTAATAAATCAATGCCAAACGACACCAAATTTCATAGGCAAGTTCTAAATACCATAACGGACATATTCAAGTTCCAAAATCAAATTTCGAGTTCGATCGCCAAAAGTCAATCTACGATCAAACCTTTCAACTTCAAATTTCCAAATTTCAGCAAATCAACACAAATCAACCTACGGATTTCCAAAATCAATTTCGGGCATACGCCCAAGTCCGAAATCACGATACGAAGCTATCGGAGCCATAAAACATAGTTCTGAGGTCGTTTTCACAAAAGTCAGAGTTTGGTAAATATTTTCTAATTTAAACTTCTAAGTCAAGAATCAAGGGACCAAATCAACCCAAAAGCTTTCCGAAACGAAACTAACCATCCCCGCAAGTCATGAAATCATAAACAGACATGTGTGAAGCAATAAAAGGGGTAACAGGGTGCAATTACACAAAATGATCAACTAGTTACATTCTCCCCCTCTTAAAACAAATGTTCATCCTCGAACATGCATAAGAACATACCTGAAGTGGTGAATAGATGAGGATAATGACTCTACATGTCATGCTCGGTCTCCCAGGTCGCCTCCTCAATCGGATGAACCCTCCATTGAACCTTTACTGAAGGACTATTCTTTGATCTCAACTTCCGGACATGTTTGTCCAAGATAGCCACAAGCTCCTCAATATAAGTCAAATCCTCCTCCAATAGGACTGTGCTGAAATCTAGAACATGAAACGGATCACCATAATACTTCTGGAGCATAGAAACATGGAACACCGGATGAACCGCAGATAAACTAGGTGGCAAGCAAGCTTGTAGGCCACCTCTCCAACCCTCTCAAAGATCTCAAATGGTCTGATACACCTAGGGCTCAACTTGCCCTTCTTCCCGAACCTCATCACACCCTTCATAGGTAAAACTCGGAGCAGGACTTGCTCTCCAACCATGATTGCAAAATCGCGAACCTTCCGAAGGCAACTCCAAATTATGGACTGGATAATTCTTCTCATGGGTTTTCAGCTGCCGAGAAGCGTAGGAAATCACCCTACCGTCTTACATCAACACCACGCCAAGACTAACACGTGACGTATCGTAATACACAATATAAGACCCCGAGCCTGTAGGCAACACCAACATTGGGGCTGTAGAGAAAGCAATTTTGAGTTTTTGAAAGCTTGCCTCACACTCCTAGGACCATCTAAAAGGAGCACCCTTCTGGGTTAATCTAGTCATAGGTGCAACAGTAGATGTGAAGCCCTCTACAAAACAACGATAATACCTGGCCAAACCAAGGAAACTCCGGATCTATGTAGCTGAGGACGGTCTGGGCCAACTCTGCATTGCTTCAATCTTCTTTGGATCTACCTTGATCCCCTCACTCGACACCACATGACCCAAAAATGCCATCGAATTAAGCCAGAATTCACACTTTGAGAATTTTGCATACAACTTCTTTTCTCTCAAGGTCTGAAGCACGATCCTCGGGTGCTACTCATTATCTTCCCGACTGTGGGAGTACACCAAGATGTCGTCAATAAACACAATGATGAATGAATCAAGATAAAGCTGGAATACACTATTCATCAGATGCATAAATGTTGCTGGGGCATTGGTCATCCCAAATAACAACACAAGGAACTCGTAGTGACCATACCGAGTCTTAAAGGCAGTCTTTGGGATATCCGGATCCCGAATCTTCAGTTGATGATCACCTGACTGTAAATCCATCTTGGAGAACACTCTAGCATCCTGTAGCTGATCAAATAAGTCATCAATGCAAGGCAATGGATACCGGAGCACCCCATGGCAACACACTAGGCCAAATGAAACCCTTATCAAGCAACTTTTGCAACTACTCATTTAACTCATTCAGCTCTGCTGGGGCCATAAGATATGGTGGAATAGAAATGGGATGAGTGCCCGACAACAAGTCAATACCAAAATCGATATCCCTATCTGGCGGCATGCCTGGAAGATCCGCTGAAAATATATCTGAAAAGTCTCTCACTACCGGAACTGACTCAACGGTAGGAGTATCAGCACTGACATCTCTCACAAAGGCCAGATAAGAATCACACCCCTTCTCAACCATCCTCTGAGCCTTTAGAAATGATACAACCTTGCTAGGAACATAATCTAATGCACCCCTCCACTCTAACCCTGGTAAACCTGGCATAGCCAGCGTCACAGTCTTGGCGTGACAATCTAGAATAGCATGATAGGGCAATAACAAGTCCATGCCCAAGATAACATCAAAGTCTACCCTACTAAGTAACAATAGATCAACTTTGGTCTCGAAATCACCAATAATTGCTAAACACGACCAATACACATGGTCCACAGTAGTAGAATCCCCCATAGGCGTGAACACATAAATAGGAGAACTCAAAGAATCACGAGATATATCCAATTACAAAGAAAAGTAAGATGACATATATGAATAAGTGGATCCCGGATCAAATAAGACTGATGCATGTCTATGGCAAACCGGAACCATACCTCTAATGACTGAGTCTGAAGCAACTGCCTCCGTCTTACCCGAAAAAGCATAGAATCTAGCATGGCCTCCCCCTCTAGGGCGACCTCTACACGCTTTTCCCCCACCCATAGCTGGCTGTGCGGGTGGAGTGGCAACTGGGGCAGCAATCATAGCCTGAGAAGTCTATGGACGTGACTGAATTCGTAGAGCCTGAGTAGCCTGTAGAGGTTTACCCCTCTTGAGTGTAGGGCAGTCTCTAACCATATGGAGGGTATCACCACTGAAATCAAGCTCTCGATAGGCATGACGGTTGGGACTAGCTCGGGCCTGGTTTACTAGACTGACCACTGAAGGCACCCCGTACAAGAGGTGCACTAGAGAGTGGCTGAGTAAAGTGTGCAACCTGAGACCTCGGAACAACTGAAGCACCACTAGAAGCTAGAAGTGCTGAGTGAACTGGACGGCTCACATAGCCTCTACCATGACATGGTGTAGCTGAAGTGTGACCACCACTGAATACTCCAGTATCTCGAGGATTCTTGGCCTGCCTATCATCTCTCTCACGGCCCCGCATACCCTCCAACCTCCATGTAATTTCAACTACCTGCTGATATGGAGTGAGTATCCCCAACTCTCTAGCCATGCTGAATCTAATACCATAGTTGAGTCCCTCGATAAATCGACGGACTCACTCTCTGACTGTAGAAACCAAGGCAGGTGCATGTTTGGACAAATTATTGAATCGGACAGCGTACTCCAACACTATCATAGTACCCTAGTGCAGCTGCTCAAACTCCATGCGCCATGCATCTTGAAGGATCTGATGAACAAACTCTCTCAAGAATAACTCTGAAAACCGAGTCCATATATGTGAAGCTACCTCGGCTAGGCTACCCTCCCAGTACACACGCCACCACAGATATGCCGCTCCGAACAACTGGAAAGTAGTGAAAGCAACCCCGCTCGTCTTTATATTACCCATATTGCGGAGAATACGGTGGCACTCCTCAAGAAAATTATGTGCTCGTCTCTACATTACCCATAGTGTGGAGAATACGATGTTGCTGCCCTAACCACGGGCTGAATCGGAGCAACAGGCTATACCAGTATAACCTCTGGGACCTGATCAACCTGGACCCGCTGCTCTGGGGTACAGGCTGCGGGAGTTTGAGCTCCTCCCCCAGCCTGAGATGTGGCTGGTGCAAGTGGGATCAATCCCGCCTGAGCTAAGGTACCGAACATGTTCAAGAACTGTGCGAGGGTCTCCTGAAGTGTTGGGTGGAAACAGGTGCCTCGGGTGCCTGTCCCCCGACCAGAGCTACTGGTGGCTCCTCCGTCGCAGCTCGAGCAGGTGCTATGGCTGCACCACGTGCCCCTCCTCGGCCTCTGTCATGGCCCCAGCATCTCGTGGCTCTAGCAAGGGGTGCGGGTGTCTGATCGTCGGATCCAGCAGTGCGTGCCCTCACCATCTGTGAGATAATAAAAAGTCAAAGATTCAGTTTTCGAAGTAAACCAATTCGCACGATAAGGAATCAAAGAAGTGAAGTTTTCCTAACAGTTCTGTAGCCTCTCTAAAAAAACCACAGACATCTCTGTACCGATCCACAAGACTATACTAAACCTTGTTATGACTCATAACACCTATGAACCTAGATCTCTGATACCAATTTGGCACGACCCCAATTTTCCTTCGTAGGATGTCGTGATGGCACCTAGTCTCTATAAATAGGTAAGCTTAACAAATGATACTATATTGGCGGAATCAATTATTAAATACTAAAACAAAGCTGAACAACTGATATAACCTTCCAAAAGAAATGCAACAGGAATATCTAATACATCACTTTCTGAAAGAAAGGCAACAGGAAGTAAAATAGGGAAGGTGACTCTGAGGCTTGCGAACGCCGAACAGGCATACCTGGAAGTCTGTGGTAGGCAGCTACAAATGATCTCTACCGACAGGCATGAACGGGCGTACCTGGATCTCCACAAAAATATGCAAAAGTGTAGTATGAGTACACAAGTATAGAGCCTAACCCCGATAGAGTAGTGACGAGTCCAGGTCAAGACACCTACTAGGATATAAATAAACAGTATGAAAATGTAATAAGGATAAATAATGGAAAGCGGAGAAATAACTGATACGAACCAAGATAACAGCGTGAACTAATATCGAAAGTTAAACATGGAAATAGCATAAAAGAAACAACTAAAAACAACTACAATGATCATATGCAGACAACAACTGCTAGGGCAATAAAGAACGAAACAACAAGAAATGTTCCCACTAAACTCTTTGCAACAGGAAATAAACAGCAAGAATCTTAATGAGGAACTACCACGTGTACAATAAGAATCACTACTGAGGCATCGCCTCGTATAAATCAAGAATCACAACCGAGGTACCGCCTCGTATTCACAATTCATAATCTCAATCACAATATTTCCATCTATCGCCGCGTGATCTTACATTTGAAATAGGTTTTGAAAACAGCTTTTCCCCGAAATAGCTACACGCACTTTAACCCACCTTATGATTCTGCGTGGCTTCATGTAGTTCCCCCTAGAAGCAACACGCACCTAAGTCTCACTTTATACCGCCGTATGCACATCAATACCAAGCCTTATACTGCCACATGCGTGTCAGTATCACATTACAATAATAACTCGCACCACAAGTGCCCATATATCACAATTTGCCAACAATCCATAATATCAATGTTTCCACAATAATAGCCCACGGCTCCACCACAACGGGTACAAGAATATCAATAACAGAGAATATAAAATGCTCAAAAGGAAGACGTTTCAACAATAACAATTTCACCTCAACGTGATGACGGCTTTCACAACTTCAATACCAATAACTCAACAATGAGAGACAATGCATACCCATGATGTTAAATAAGAATAACTCACAATGGAAGAGATAACGTGTAGCGATGACTTCAAATAATGGGAATCAATATTGAAAGAGATAGCATGAATAATAACTTCAAATAATGGCAATCAATGATGAAAGAGGTAACATAAACAATAACTCCAATTAATGATAATCAACAATGAAAGAGATAGCATATATAATGACTTCTTATAATGATAATCAACAATGAAGAGATAGCATGTAACAATAAAAAGGCAACAAGTTCAACTATAGCATGAGGGCAAATTATCAATTAGGAGGTAGAACAAGTGTTAACAAAATCATTTAAGGCATGTAAGGATAGACTAACACAAGTAAGAATAGATTGACTAAGAGAATTTAGAACATGATATGGCATTTCAATTAAAGCATGAAAATAGTCTAAGTAGCCTAAACCGGTCAAATACCCCGTACACCTTGTGTACCCACTCGTCACCTTGTGTACACGGATTTCACTTAGCACAATTGAGTCAAACACTACCAATCCTAAGGGGTAGTTCCCCCACACAAAGTTAGGCAAGACACTTACCTCAACTAGGCCAATTCAACACTCGAAAATAGCTTTTCCCTTAAAATTAGCCTCCACACGGCCTGAATCTAACCAAAATAGACTTGATATCATCAAATAATTCTAGATAAATCAATTACAATAGATAAATCTAAGATATTTATACTTTGCCCAAAAAGTCAACAAAAGTTAACCCGGGGCTCGCCCGGTCAAAACTCGGGTCCAATAGTAGATTCCGTCTACCCATGACCCCACGAGTTCATATATGTGATTAGTTTCAAAATCTGAGTCCAAATCGACTGTCAAAACTCAATTTCTTATTTTTAAAAAACTTGACAAGGTTTCACAATTTTTCACTTCAATTCATATGATTTTGATGTTAAAATCTAAGATATTTGATGGAATATGATTAGAAATAGATTAGAATCACTTACCCAAAGTTTGTAGGTGATAATTCCCTCTCCAAATCGCCTCCTACCGAGTCTAGGGTTCAAAAATGAGAGAATGAGTTTAAAAATACCATTTCCCAGCCCTTTAACTAGCTGCAGATGTAGCATTTGTGACACAGGGTTCGCATTTGCGAACCCTCGCAATTGTGGACCAGGGCTCACATTTGCGAACTCTGATAGCCGCATGCATCCTCCCAATTGCGAGAAAAGGCTTCGCAATTGCGAACTAGCCGTCATCGCAAAAGCGAACAATTGTTCGTAGTTGTGAACCAAGAAAAATCCTACTAAATTCGCAAATGCGAAGGGGAAGTCGCATTTGTGACAACTGCCCCTCTTCTGTCACATTCACAAATGCAACACTGGTATTCGGATTTTGCAACACCACAGCACTAGACACCAGATTTGGCAATTTTCAGTCCAAACCACTCAAAAACATGTCTGAAACTCATCTGAGCCCTTGGGGCTCCTAACCAAACATTCACACAAGTCTAAAAATATCATACGAACCCGCTCGCATGATCAAAACACAAAAATAATATCTAAAACTATGAATTGAACACTAAAATTCCAAAGAAAATTTTCAAGAACTTCTAGAATTATAACTAAATATCCGAATCCTATCAAATCAACGTTAAATGACACCAAATTATGCGTGCAAGTTCTATATACCATAACAAACCTATTCCAAGTCCCAAAATCAAATTCCGAGCTCAATCACTATAATCTAACCTACGTTCAAACCTTTTAACTTTAAATTGCCAAATTTTAGCAAATCAACACAAATCAACCTATGAAATTTTAAAATCAATTTCAGGCATACGCCCAAGTCCGAAATCTATAAAGCAATCGGAACCATAAAAATACAGTTACGGGGTCATTTTCACAAAAATTAAAGTTTAGTCAACATTTTCTAATTTAAACTTGTAAGTCAAGAATCAAGGGTTTAAATCAACCCGAAAGCTTCCCGAAATAAAACTAACCAACCCCGCAAGTCATGAAATCATAAACACACATATGTGAAGCAATAAAATAGGTCACATGGTGCAATTACACAAAACAACCTATCGGGTCGTTAACAAATATAGCAAGTTTGATTCCACATGGATGATTGTGGTTCGTTTGACAAAGATCAGTTTACTTTTACTGGACAAATTACCAAGGTTTATGTAAAACAGAAGGTTGCAGAAGGTAGATCAAATACATAATGTTTCTGCCTCGATTACGGTTAATAGAGGTGCTCAGTTACAGATAACTTCTGAAAGTCCTCTTAAGAAACTTGGGTACATATAATAATTCTAATAAGTGAAGCGTACAATTCAAATTCTCAAAGACATTTTACAAGCTAAGATGCCAAATTTTACGGAATGATGGGATAATCAATTACCGAATATTGAGTAGCGCACAACAATAACTATAGTAGTATCTATACATGCATGAGGATCATAAGGATACATTTTAAACTGCACGGAGTAGCTCCTTATAAAGCATGATGCGGAAGGAAATGTAGATTCCCCATAAGACAGTATGAAATATAGAATTGTTCAACCTGATTTAATGCATCAAGTTATAGAAAAGTCAGCCCCATTCAAGAGTGTTTGTGCTTAGAAGCATCACAAATCAGACCCCAACACGCGACGATGAGACTTAAGAAAATTTCGAGTTAATAATTAAGTCTTCTTGAAAATTTTGCTCCTGGAGAGAATAATAACATAATCGGACAAGCTAATCAATATATATATATATATATATATATATATATATATATATATATATATATATATATATATATAAAGCCACATCCAAACTACCCAGAAAAGGAACTAAATTGAATTTTCCCTCAAAATTAGGATTCGTTCACCCAATTATGATGTTTCAATATTGAAGAAATGCATTAAATGATATACAAGTAATAGAGGGTCAATCTTATGAGAAGATTCTAGTTGCTATAAATGAATCAAGAATCTATATTGCAGAAGCACATGAGGTTCAGATTACAGGAAATCTATCTTACAAAGAGGTTCTAGTTGCTTTTTTAGATCAGTTAGTCAGCAAGTTGGGGAACAAGAAAATATCTTCCATAAAGATATCATGGAGGAGTAAGAATGTCGAAGGAAAGATGTGGGAAGCCGAAAAAGAAATCAATTCTAAGTTACCATCTATTTCAGATGGAATATTCTTAATGGTTGTAGCTCGATCATGTGTTTTCTGAGCCCATGTTATGTGATTTCGATTAACACTCATTCTATGATTAAATAATATTCGGAATTGAAGCGTTACATCATTTTCAAGAGCATAATTATTTGGACACAAGGTATGGTATAGTCCTATCGACAGAGGAGACTCTATCAAAAATTTTGGAAAATCTGTAAGAGCTAGTTTCTCCTCTAGGACTCCTTTCAATCGAGGACAAATGTTCCAAAAGGGGGGAAGGATGTTACACCCCGTACTTTCATGTTAGAATTTGTCTTAAGTAATTCAAATGAGACGGAGAGTTAAAAGACCTTTACATATATGGGTTAAAACAAGTTTAAAGGAAGTATCGTGAGGGTTGGAAGGTTTCGAATCTAAACGAATCGAAGAAAATAAGTTTCATCGAAAGTTGGCAAGTTGAGAATGTTATAACCCATAATTTTGGGGTGAGACTAGGGTTCTTAACATGATAAGAAGGTGATGTCATGAGTTATTTTAGTCGTATGAGAGTTGTGTGTTAAGGTTTGAAGTCAAGTGAGTTGTGAAACCAAATTCAATGAAAGTCGTCGCATGGTACGTTCATAGATTTTACTGAAATTTGGGTCTAATATCACTAAGCTTTTCTACCAATATACTTGGTGTTATAGGGTTCCACCCACAAAAATAAGGTCTATGAGTCTAGTTTCTAACACATTAAACCATTCATCGATACGACAACGGAGTAGAGAGGTATCCATTTGGGATCCACAAAGTCGGTGGAGGCTTATCTTGCTATATAAAGTGGTGGCTTTCGTCTCCAAGCCTAATTCTCGATCCAACTCAAACCTAAAACTCTCTCTAGACCTCGTAAACATATCCTTAGGGTTTGAATTCCAAATCAAAGGTGGAGAAAGTGAAACAAGTGGATTCAAGCCTTAGGAACCCGAACTAGTCAATGGTTCGCCTCTTTCTCTCTTTGTGGCTGATTGAGAAAGGCATAGCAAAGAAGTAAGCTCTACAAATTGGGAATTTGTTTGCTCCAAGCTATGTCTGTCACCCCTCTACTTGGGTTGAGTCATTTTTAGGCCATAACAAGCCTAGAATTTGAAGGCAAACATGTTAAACTTGAAGTTGCAAGTATGTTTGATGTTGTGTGTATGAGACTATTTTGGAAGGGTTTTGAGCTAGGTTTCGGCTGGTTCTTGATGTAGTAACTTGGATTTGTTGTTTTTGATGATGTTCTTGTTGGTTTTGGTGTTGGTTTGAATTAGAAGGAAGTGATATGGGTGCTACCCAATTTTTTGAAATCATAGGTATGTTGTTGTTGATTGTTGGACTATTTGGGAGGCTTAATATAATTATTGTTGATGTTGTTTGGGTTGTTTGGTGATTTTTGTAACTTGTGGGAAGTCATATAAAATGGTATGTGCTGCCCGTTTTGAGCTAGGTTGAGTTATTTTTAAGCCATAGCAAGACTATATGTTGAAGGCAAACATGTTAAACTTGAAATTGGAAGTATGTTTGATGTTGTGCGTTTGGGACTGTTTTGGAAGGTTTATGATCTACGTTTCAACTGGTTCTTGATGTAGTAGCTTAGATGTGTTATTTTTGATGTTTTTCTTGTTGGTTTTGGTGTTGGTTTGAATTGGAAGGAAGTGATATGGTTGCTGCCCAATTTTCTGAAAATCGTAGGTATGTTGTTGTTGATTGTTAGACTATTTGGGAGGCTTAATATAATTATTTTTTATGTTGTTTGGGATTTTTGGTGATTTTTGTAACTTGTGGAAAGTCATATAAAATGGGTGCTAGTGCCCGTAAAATAAGTTGTGGTCGATATATAATAGTTATGATGCTTAAACGGTAACGATAGCATCATTTATCTTATTATAGACTAAGGAGTCGTGACATTTGCATAGCTTGAGGTTGGGTAGTATATACAAGGTATGTGATGCTATCCCTTTCTTTATTTTGCATGACTCCGATTGTACATAACATAAACGAACTAGCTTCCAAAGATACTCTACTCTTAGAAACTAGCAGTACTTACATTATTCCCTTTATTATGGTATGATATATATTGATGTTGCTTCTCTTATTCTTATGTTATCAAAGATTGTTGGTATTTCTAGATTCTTATAAGATTCATGATGACGAGTTCGCTCTAGTAACGTATACTGAGGTTACCGACCTTACTTCACTACGAAAGGTTCATAATATGATTCCATGAGTCCATCATGCATCATATATATATACCTATACCTATTTTACTCTACCGATCCACGCTATAGTCGGCCGGGTACATCACCTTTTATGTAAGCACTAATCAGTTAGGTTTTACCGAGCTCCATGTGGTTGGGTACGATTCTATCGAGCCTTGTGATGGATCGTACATTTTTATCGAACCTATTATGGTCGGATATGATATGATGTTGATGATTCCCACGAAGGCATCAGTCGCTTTCAGAGGCACTCAGATGTTACAGGTTATGTAATGACCCGATCGGTCGTTTTGAGCTCTAGCACGTCGTTCAGTAGTTTGAGGCATTGAGTAGCTTTACTTCATGTTCTATGACTTGTACGCGTGATCAGAATTGAATTTCGAGTTACGGAGTTGATTCGGATGGAAGATTCTCAATTTGGAAGCTTTAAGTTAGAAGAGTTGATCAAGGTTTGACTTTTGAGTAAACGGTCTCAAAATTAGGATTTGAAGGTTCCAATAGTTTCGTATAATAATTTCGGACTTGGGCGTATGTTCGGGTTGAATATCGGGTGGTCCGGGAGCATTTCGGCGCTTACTGTGGAAAGTTGGCAATTCGTAGGTTTTAGAATTTCCTAAGTTTGGTTTAAAGTGGACTTTGGTATTATAGATGTCCGTTTGGGGTTCTGAGCCTTGAAAGTGGTTTGTATCGTAATTTATGACTTGTACGTAAAGTTTGGCGTCATTCCAGAATGTTTAAGTGTAATTCGGACGCGTTCGTCGAAGTTTGAATGTTTGAAAGTTAAAAGGAGGATTTGATCGTCGATTCATTGTTTTGATGTTTTTTGCTGTAATTTGAGGCCTCTAGTAGGTTTGTGTTATATTTTGGGTCTGGTTTGTATAATTCGACGGGGTCCTGGGGGCTTCAGGTGTGTTTTGGATGTGGTTGGGTTATATCGCGCTCTTATTTGATGTTTCAACATCGTTTCTTTGGACATAAAGGGTACCATATTAAATTAAAGACCTTTGATTTGTGATTGGATTGAACCATTAGATCCGTGTCGTAATTACTGAACCATAGAAATAGGAATCATCAAATTCTGAGGTCATATGAGAGAGTTATACCCATTTCCGTGTCGGGAAAGATTGTTGGTATCTGGTGCGGACTTTGTTCTTCGCGAACGCGACTGAGGTCCCGCGAACGCAAAGAAGGAAATTTGGGTTGACTGGTTAACGTCAAAAATTGCTCTTCATGAACATGTAGGTGTCCCGCGAAGGCATAGAACAAAAATCGCCTGGACAGTGTTTTAAATGGACAGACCGAGCATTTTAGTATTTTGAGCATATCTTGAGTTCTAGATCTCCGTTTGAGGTGATATTTGTGGAGTTGTTCTCGTCTCAACAAGGGGGTAAATATCTTACCTTTATTTTGATATTTTTCCATGATTATTTTCGTTGGTTATCATTTTTATCCGTGTTTGGATTGTAAAAATTGGGGTTTTGAGCCCCAAAGTTATGAGATGGTAAATCCTTGATTTTAGGGTCAATTTATGGATTAAATTGGATGATTTTCGTAATATAAACTATATACGTTATAGGTAATAATTATTTTCAATAACTTTCAAAATCCGGACGCGTGGGCTCGAGGGTTGACTTTGTTGACTTTTCTTAAGGAGTTGGGAATTTATTTCTAATTGTTAAATTATGAGTACTGGAGTATATTTTGATTGGTTTTCATGTTGTTTGATTAGTTTTGGATCATTTGGCATCGGTTTGAGGTATTAGAAAGGCGTTGAAGCCGGTTATCGAATTTCGGAGCAAGGTAAGTCTCCTGTCTAACCTTGTGAGGAGGAAATTACCCCGTAGGTATTATATTTGTTATGTGCTATATGTTGTGGGAGCAACACATGTATGAGGTGATGAGTGTCTGTGCGTATTCTAGAATTCCTGATTATGTCCGGGTAGACTTAGACTCACGCCATACTTTAATTGTATTATTTGCGTTATTCTTGCCTTTTCAATTCCTATAATTCGCATTATGACCTGAGACTAGACTCGCGTAAAGTAATGGACTCGCTATTTTAGATATTTGACAAGCTACCTATTCAGCCGTAGAAATTGTACTTCCCTTACTGATTTCTTCCGCATTGTATGTATCCATCGGAAAGTTTTCTTGAATCTCATAACTCACACGTATATTCGTGAGTGGGGTCAAAGACCCATAAAAGCTCCATATTCTAATGGGATCGGGATGTTCACCTCGGCAACTTCATGAAATACTTTTATGGGATCGGGTCGTTCGCCTCGGCAGTATCATGTAACACACTCTTATGGGATCGGGCCGTTCGCCTCAGCAGTATCATGTTCTTATGGGATTGGGGCGTTTGCCTCAGTAACTTCATGAAATACTCTTATGGGATTGGGCCATTCACCTCGATAGTTTCATATTCTTATGGGATCGGGTCGTTTGCCTCGGCAGTACCACATTCTTATGGGATCGGGTCGTTCACCTCGGCAGTACCACACTCTTAAGGGATCGGGTCGTTCGCCTCGGCAGTATCATATTCTTATAGGATCGGTTCATTTGCCTCGCAGTACCACACTCTTATGGGATTGGGTCGTTTGCCTCGGCAGTACCACACTCTTAAGGGATCAGGACGTTTGCCTCGGCAGTATCATATTTTTATGGGATCGGGTTGTTCGGCTCGGTAGTACCACACTCTCATGGGATCGGGCCGGTCGACTCGGCAGTACTACACTCTTATGGGATCAGGTCATTCGCCTCGGCATTATCATGTATCATATTCTTCTTGGATCGGTCTGTTCACCTCGGCATTTCTATAAAACCACTCTTATGGGATCGGGCCGCTCGCCTTGGCAGAATCGTGCGAAATACTTGATAAAAAGTTCGCGTATCATGAATTTTTCAAACTTGAGATGTGACTGTTGATTTGGTGTTGACCATTACGTACTCCATTGGTAGTCACCACAGGAATAAAATGAGCCGACTTGGTCAACCTATCCACAATCACCCATACAACGTCAAATTTCTTCAAAGTCCGTGGGAGCCCAACAACAAAGTCCATGGTAACACACTCCCATTTCCACTCGGGGATCTCAAGTCTCTGAAGAAAACCGCCCGGCCTCTGATGCTCGTACTTTACTTTCTAATAGTTCAAGCACCGAGCCACATACTCCACTATATCTTTCTTCATTCTCCTCCACCAATAATGCTGCCTCAAATCATGACTCATCTTCGCGACACCCCGATAAATGGAGTACCATGAACTGTGGGCCTCCTGAAGGATCAACTCACGCAGCCCATCCACATTGGGCACACATAACCGGCCCCACATCCGCAACACCTTATCATATCTAATGGAAACCTCTTTGGCATCGTCGTGTTGTACCGTGTCATTAAGGACAAACAAATAGGGGTCCTCACATTGCCGCTCTCTAATACGGTCATATAAAGAAGACCGAGAAACCACGCTAGCAAGAAACCTTCTAGGATCTGAAACATCCAATCTAACAAACTGAGTAGCCAAGGCCTGAACATCCAATGCTAATGGCCTCTCCACTGCCAATTGATATGCCAAACTGTCCAAACTCTCTGCCTTTCTACCCAAGACATCAGCCACCATGTTGTCCTTCCCAGGATGATATAGAATATTGATATCATAGTCTTTAAGAAAATCTAACCATCTCCGCTGCCTCAAATTAAGATCTTTCTGCTTGAACAGATGTTGGAGACTCCCGTGGTCAGTATAGACCTCACATGGGGCATCGTACAGATAATGCCTCCAAATCTTCAATGCATGAATAATATTTTCCAATTCCAAGTCATGGACATGATAATTCTTCTCATGAACCTTCAGCTTCTGAGATGCGTAGGCAATCACCTTACCGTTTTGCATCAACACCGCGCCAAGGTCGAGACATAATGCATCACAATACACAGTGTAAGACCTCGAACCCATAGGCAACACCAACACTAGGGCTGTAGTCAAGGCAGTCTTGAGCTTTTGAAAGCTCGCCTCACACTCCTCGGACCATCTAAAAGGAGCATCATTCTAGGTAAATCTAGACATTGGTGCAGCAATGGATGAGAAACCCTCTGCGAAACGGCAGTAATATCCGGCCAAACCAAGAAAACTCTGAATCTCAGTAGTTGAAGACGGTTTAGGCCAACTCTAAACTGCTTCAATCTTCTTCGGATCTACCTTATTCCCCTCACTCGACACCACATGACCCAAAAATGCCACCGAATTGAGCCAGAATTCACACTTTGAGAATTTTGCATATAACTTCTTCTCTCTCAAGGTCTGAAGCACGATCCTCAGATGCTGCTCATGATCCTCCCGACTACGGGAATACACCAAGATGTTGTCAATAAACACTATGATAAAAGAGTCAAGATATGACTGGAATATAATATTCATCAGGTGCATAAATACTACTGGGGCATTGGTCAGCCAAAATGACATCACAAGGAACTTGTAGTGACCATACCGAGTCCTAAAGGCAGTCTTCGGAATATCCGAATCCTGAATCTTCAACTGATGATACCCTGATTGCAAGTCAATCTTCGAGAACACTCTGGCACCCTGTAGCTGATCAAATAAGTCATCAATGCGCAGTAATGGGTACTTATTCTTCACTGTAACCTTGTTCAGT
The DNA here is from genome assembly GCF_000390325.3 of Nicotiana tomentosiformis. Taxonomy (NCBI): domain Eukaryota; kingdom Viridiplantae; phylum Streptophyta; class Magnoliopsida; order Solanales; family Solanaceae; genus Nicotiana; species Nicotiana tomentosiformis. Next base: position 84,377,756 of record NC_090822.1, on the reverse strand, counting down.
TATCGATAATCAATGCACATCCGCATAGAACCATCCTTCTTCTTCACAAACAAAATCGGAGCACCCCACGGTGACATACTAGGACGGATAAAACCTTTATCAAGCAACTCTTGCAAATGCTCCTTCAACTCCTTCAACTCTGCTGGTGCCATACGATATGGTGGAATAGAAATGGGCTGAGTGCCTGGCAACAAGTCAATATCAAAATCGATATCTTTATCGGGTGGCATGCCTGGAAGATCTACTGGAAATATATCTGGGAAGTCTCTCACTACCGGAACTGACTCAACGGTTGAAGTATCAGCACTAACATCCCTCACAAAGGCTAGATATGTCTTACATCCTTTCTCAACCATCCGCTATGCCTTAAGGAAGGACACAACTCTGTTAGGAATATAATCCAATGTACCCCTCCAGTCTAACCGTGGCAAACCTGGCATAGCCACTGTCAGTCTTTGCGTGAGAATCCTGAATAGCATGATATGGCGACAACAAGTCCATGCCCAAGATAACATCAAAGTCTACCATACTTAGTAACAATAAATCAACTTTGGTCTCAAACCCACCAATAACAACTAAAGACAACTGAGACACACGGTCCACAATAATAAAATCTCCCACAGGTGTGGGCATATTGTAGGAGAACTCAAATTATCACTAGATATATCCAAATATCGAGCAAGGTAATATGAAACATATGAATAGGTGGATCCCTAATCAAATAAGACTGATGCATCCCTATGACAAATCGAAACCATACCTGTGATGACTGTGTCTGATGCGACAGCCTCCGTCCTACCCGGAAAAGCATAGAATCTAGCCTGGCCTCCCCCTCTAGGAAGACCCTACCCGCCTGACCTCCAACCCTATCTGGCGGTGCAGGTGGAGCGGCAATTGGAGCAGTAACCATGGCCTGTGAACCCTGTGGCCCCTGTGGAACACGTGGAGCCTGAGTAGTCTGTGGAGGTGCACCATTTCTGAGTCTAGGGCAGTCCCTTACCATATATCTGGTGTCACCACACTCAAAACAAGCTCTCGATAAGCATGGCTACTGAAACTAGCCCTGGCCTGGTTGGCTAGACTGACCTCTGAAGGCACCCCGTGTAGGAGGTGCACTAGATAGTGGCTGAGCAAAATGGGAAACCTGAGACCTCGGAGTAGCCGGAGCACCACTAGAAGATAAAAGTGTAGAATGAACTGGACGGCTCACATAGCCTCTACCATGACAGGATGTCGTTGTAGCGTGGCCACCACTAAATCCTTCAATACTTTGAGGCCTTTTGTCCTCCCTATCCTCTCTCTCATGGCCCCGCATACCCTCTAACCTCCGTGCAATCTCTACTACCTACTTATACGGAGTATCTGTCTCCAACTTTTGAGCCATACTAAATCTAATACCATAGTTGACCCTCGATGAATCGGCAGACTTGCTCTCTGACTGTAAAAACCAAGGAAGGTGCATGTCTGGAAAACTCAATGAATCTGACAGCATTCTCTGACACTATGATAGTTCCCTGACGTAGCTGCTCAAACTCCGTGGGCCATGCATCCTGAAGGGTCTGGGGAATAAACTCTCTCAAGTATATCTTTGAAAACTGAGTCCATATGTGTGAAGATGCATCGGCTGGGCTACCCTCCTCATTAGACCGCCACCACTGTTACACTGCTCCTGCCAGCTGGAATGTAGTAAAAGCAACTCTGCTCATCTCCACAATACTCATGGTGCGAAGAATGCGGTGGCACTTCTCTAGAAAATCCTATGCATACTTTGTAGCTAGGCCGCTGAAAGTAGGAGGATGATATTTATTGAAACTCTCAAGTCTAAGCTGCTCCTCTTCAGATGCCACTGCCCTAACCTCGGGCTGAACCGGAACGACAGGCTGCGCATAACCGCGAGAGTCTGATCTCCTTCCCTAGCCTGAGATGTGTCTGGTGCAAGTGGAATCAACCCCGCCTTAGCTAGAGTACCGAACATGCTCAAGAACTGTGCTAGGGTCTCCTTAAGTACATGGGTGACAATAGGCACCTCGGGTGCCTGTCCCCCAACCGGAGCTACTGGCAGCTCCTCAGTCGCTGCTCGTACAGGTGCTCTAGCTGCACCCTGTGCCCCTCCTCAGCCTCTGCCCAGCCCCGGCCTCTCGCGGATCTAGCAGGGCGCGCGGGTGTCTGATTGTCGGATCCAACAGTATGTGTCCTCACCATTTGTGAGAGAATAGAAAGATAAAAGTTTAGATTTCGAAATCAATAAGTTTGCAAAATAAGGAATCAAAGAAGTGGAATTTTCTAACAGTTCTGTAGCCTCTCGAAGATAAGTACAGACGTCTCTGTACTGATCCGCAAGACTCTACTAAACTTGCTTATGACTCGTAACACATATGAACCTAGAGCTCAATACCAACTTCTCACGACCGCAGTTTCCCTCCTTAGGTGACTCCGAGGCTTGCGAATGCCGAGCGGTATACCTTAAAGTCTCCGAACTGAATGATCCACTCACTAATGCCTAGCCTGAGTTGAGGTACATGGATCTGCACAAAAATGTGCAGAAGCATAGTATGAGTACACCAGCACGGTACACAGTAAGTATCAAGCCTTACCTTGGTAGAGTAGTGATGAGGCCAGGTCAAGACACCTACTAGGAAATAGTGGCAATAAAGCAATACAACAAGGTAAGATTCAATTGAATTTAAAGCAATAAGGCAACAAGGAAGGAACTCATAATAAGAACATCAAGAAAACAATGTGGATTAATAAAAGGGAGGTAAATGAGAGACAACGAAATGAATCACAATCGAGGTACCGCCTCGTAATCTAATTTTACAATCACAATTACAATATTTCCTTATATCGCCACGTGAGCCTTACATTTAGATAGTTTGAAAACATTTTTCTCGAAATAGCTACACGCACTTTACCCCACCTTATGTCGTCGCGTGGCTTCAAGTAATTCCCTTACTAGCAACACACATTTAAATCCCACTTTATGCCGTCGCATTCACATTAACCCATATCCTTATACTGCCGCATGCGCATCAATATCACAACACAATAACAACTCACACCACAAGTGCCCATATGCCACAACTTGCCAAAAGAATCAACAATATTAATGTTTCCACAATAAAGACTCCGCGGTTCGTCCACAACATGTACAAGAATCACAAAAATAATGAAATAAAAGTGAATAGCTCAACAAGAAAGATATCTCAAATATTTAACAACTTCACCTCAATGTGATAATGACTTTTACAACATCAACACTAATCACTCAAAAAGAAGATATTTCATGAAATAACAACTTCAAGTAAGGTAAATCAAGGATTAAAGAATATACAAGACAATAAGGAAAGCACTAACTTCAATTAAAGTATGTAAGAGCAAAATAACAAGTAAAAGATAGAGCAAGTGTTAACAAAATCAAATAAAGCATGTAAGGATAGATTCACACATGTAAGGGTAGATTAACAATGAAAGATACAACATGTTATACCAATTCAATTAAAGTTATGAAACGAGTCTAAATAGACTAATCCGGTCAAATACCCACCTTGCGTAAATGGCTTTCACAAAACACAAATAGCACAACTAACCCAAATCCTAAGGGGTAGTTCCCCCACATAAAGTTAGGCAAGATATTTACCTCAAACAAGCTAACTCAAGCCACTAATAAGCCTTTTATGTGAATACCCAACTTCGGATGACTCGAATCTAGCCAAAATAACTTGATACTATAAATTCATACCATAGAAAATTATTCCGGTTAATAAAGTTGCAATCTTTAAATAGAAATAAAAAATCAACTAAGAAGGTCAACCCCGGGATCGCACCTCGGAACCCAACCAAACTTACAAAATTCGAACACCCATTCAATAACAAGCCCAACCATACCAAAATTATCCAATTTCGACCTCAAATCGACCTTCAAATCCCTAATTTTCACTTTAGAACGTTTTACAAAGCTCCCTCATTTTCTTCATTTAGTTCACTAAATAAATGATAAAACTAAGATGGAATCATGATTAATTAATAAATGCGAGTCAAAAATACTTACCCCGATCCAAGATGTGAAAATCCCCTTCAAAATTGCCCAAAACCGAGCTCTAAAACTCAAAATATGAAAATAATAACTTAACCCTCGATTTGGGTTTTAACATTCTGCTGCCGAGTTATTACTCTATAGGATCGCAGACAAGCCTTCGCGATCGCAAAAAATAATTTTCACCAGCTCACAAAAACCTCTTAAGCTAACACGAGAAGACAAACGTGAATGTGAAGACAAAACATCCCCAGGCTTCGCGATCGCGGACAAGTCCAAGTGAACGCGATGGATAACGCCTGCCACCACACATCCAATCAATCCTTCTACGCGAATATGATCCCTCACACGCTTGCGTGATGCACAATCACTTAAAGTTCCGCGAATGCATCCTCATCTATGCGACCGCTAAGAGCAATTTTCTATCTGTCAGCAAAGACTCTACGCAATCGCGACTAAACCTTCACGAACACAATGAAGGAAACCAGAAGCACAGAAAACCAGCAGTCCCAACACATGTACAAATGGTCCGAACTCAATCTGAAACACACATGATGCCTCCAGGACCCTTTCCGAACATACCATTAAGTCTTACAACACAATACGAACTCGATCAAAGCCTCACATCACATCAAACAAAACCAAAATCATGAATCGCACATTGATTCAAGCCTAGTGAGCTAATAAACTTCCAACTTCTAAAATTAATGCCGAATCATATCAAACCAACTCCGAATGACCTCAAATTTTGCACACGAGTCACAAATGACACAAAAAACCTATTCAAACTTCCGCAACTAAAATCTGACCCCGATATCAATAAAGTCAACTCTCGGTCAAACCTCTCAACCTCAATTTTCCAACTTTTTCCAATTCAAGCCAAAATGACCTACGGACCTCCAAATCAATATCCGGATATACACCTAATTCAAAAATTACCATACAAAGCTATCGGAACCATAAAACTCTGTTCTGGAGTCGTCTACATAAGAGTCAAACTCTAGTCAACTCTTTCAACTTAAGTTTCCAACTTTGGGACTAAGTTTCCCAATTCACTTCGAAACTTTCCCGAAACCAATCCAACCACCCCAGCAAGTCACATAACCATAATTTCACATAGAGGAGGAAATAAATAGGGGAACGAGGCTAAAATACTCAATTATGTCTGGGTATCCAATTATTAGGGGTGCCTTGATATCGGCCATTATGACATTGGTGTCACAACAGGACAACACTTCCTTTCTATACCCCCACCACTATCACGGAGTATCTGACAGATGCAAAGGTGGAGTCCAGTCCATATGACAACAAGATAAAGCCAACTGGCCCTTTTGACTTGTACAAGCTGCAAGATCCCAGAAATCCCAAAGCAAAAAAAAAAAAGCAGCCAGGCTCCCACTATAACTAGCCAGTCTGATGAGCCTGTAGTAACAGTTACTGGTACTTTTGATATATTTTCATCCTTCTATAAGCCTGTTTCCCATGCCATGGCTACTAATTCTGAGCCACCATCAACTTCTACTCCACCATCTACACCAGCTTTGAGGCATGTGCCTATGCCTACTAGCCCATTATCTGCTTTGTGGTTTTCTCAAATATTGGTGAGTCTTAACAACTTGATGCAGATAGCTACATCAAAGCTGACCAATATATCTACTCTAGGTTCTGGGCAACCCTTTTGTATAGCCTGACACTTTTGAGAAACTTACAAAGATTTTAGACAACCACAAGGTGAACACGGATACATTGGTTCGACATGGTTCAGTGATCGAGAGGTTGAATAAGCAAGTGAAGAAGATGAGGAAGTCTCATGTCACCAAGAAGTCAGTTGAGGCACTGTGAGCTGAAGTGAAGCAGGTAGTTGAGGCCGACAACTTGTCGTTTGATATTTTGATTGACCCCGCCCACCCACACCCAGCTCAGACCTCTCATGATGATCCTACCACCTTCACTGAGGATCCCTGCCTTGCTTCCAGCATTGCTGCTGTGATGCATGATATGTTCACATATTAGGCAGCTCCCATGGATGATAACGCTGTTCAGTTAGCTTAGTCATCCCGGACTGACCCACCTGGTGATACTTTAATGACCGAGGATGCTTAGGGAGTCTCTTCACCCCTCTCTACTCTTTGATTCTATGTTTAAGTATTGGGGGTAATGCTTACTTTTATTTGGAGGGTGGAGGATTTAATTTAATGATTTGAATTGGGATGTAATAACTTGATGAAATAATTTGATAGTTTGTAGTAGTTTGATAAATTTAGTAGTAATCGATAGTTATGTTTTCTTACTTTGTTAGATATGTTTTTATTTTTTTTATGTTCAATAAACCTTTTATTTTCTTAATTCCACGGTTCTTTTCAAAGGTTATATCTTGTGTGAACCGGGTGACTTTTTTCGAGGATGGATAGTATGACAACTTTCTCAAGAGAATTAGTTTGTTACATATTTAGGTAATAATAGTAGTAACTAGTAATGAATAAAATCCCTAATTAAGCTCTTTCATGAAAACATGTTATTTATATTTCATGTGGCACCAACATCCTTAACTGGATGTTTATGATTTGAGACAAGGTTGTTGTGAATTGTTTTTGAGGAAGTAACTCTAGTAAAGTGACTTTGAGGCTCTTGTGTTGTCTTTAAAATCATTAGGTGGTTGAGTAGACCATAGAGATATTATACCTCGATTGTGGTTATTGTGGGTTTTAGACTTTATCTTCTTTTATGGTCTATTTGCATGAGAGGTAAGGTGTAATTTGTTGCTAGTCCAAGTGCTTGAGTTGATAGTCTAGAACTTGCTTCGAATGTGCTTCAAGGCAAAATTTTGAGTTTGCTTTGTTTGAAAGATGATTGTAGGCTTTCCTTGGACCGTTTGAGCTTTCAATTGGCATCATACGATTATTATCCCTAGTCAACCCCCTTTGAGCCATTGACCTTGTTCTTTTGGCAACCTTACTACAAGTTTTTCACCATTTGTGATCAATCATAATCTCCTCTTGGCACCTGAACTTTTCTAAGCACTCATAATTATCATGTGGCTTAAAGCCTAAGTCTGGTGGAGGAGTTGATAAATATAAAGAGATACCAAGGCGTCAAAAAGAAAGAAAAGAGATGATCTTCATGAAAAAAAGAAGAAGATTGTGAACAACGAAAACAAGAAGGGACCCAAAAAGGGGCAAAAGGGAAGATTGATGAAATACAGTGAGTCAAGTAACTCTAGCCTAAAATCAATGGATAAAATGAATAAGATTGACAACAAAGAGTAATGACAAGTCTCTCTAACCTCCAAAAAGAAGAATAATCTCCAAGGGTTCCATCTATGATGTTTTATGGCAAAATGTGTGCAAAGGAATGATGAGTGAAGTGCCTAAGGAAAGGTGTAACCACTTATTTCCTATATACTATCCTACCCTGAACCAAAAGCCTTCAATACAACCCGAAAGAAGTCCTATTTGATTTCAAACTGAGTATGTTTACATTAGTGAAGATGTACATGAGGGGCAAGCATATGGTTCTTGAAGCTTAACTTGGGACTATTCTTTGTGAGAGAAGAATGAAACCTTTGGTGCACTAGAAATTGAGTGATGAATCTTGAAGTGAGCAATGCAAAATAAAAGGTAGAAGAGGAAGAGTTTGGAGTCTATCATAATTAGCATGAAGGAACAAGAATCCATGATGAATGAAGTTAACCCTTGAGGCTCAAATGTCATACTAGAATTACATGAGATGAGCAAGATGCACCTTTGAAAATTTGACACCTTGTCTAAAATGCATGAGTATTGTGGATAATTGTTGGTCCTAACTGAGTATGAATAACTTGTGGGTAACTCCTTGAGTTGACTACAGAGTGTGGGGAAGAGGGTGCTAATCTAGTTGCTTGAGGACAAGCAAAAATTTAAGTTTGGGGGAATTAATAAGTGTGGATTTTAATCACTTATTAGTGCCTTCTTGCTATAGTTTTTAGTCCGAAAGTACTAATTTTGTCCCCATAATCTAATGAATATGGTTGAATTGAAGGTGTGCTAGAAAGTATAACGTCAATGACGAAGAATGACTCAAAAAGGAGATGATTCTAGCCATTTGTTTAAAGTGGAGAAGTGCAGAGAAAAGTGTGATCAGCAAAATAACAATTGCGGACGCAAAAGCAATTGCATTCCACAAAAAAAAAAACAAATATGGCCGCAGAAGGAGAACTGAAGCTTCAGGAACTCTAGGAAAAATTGTGGTCTACAGAAGAAAATATACAGTCGCACTTTGATCCGCTAAATGGTTCGCACTGACAAACTTGAAAGATCAAAGAATGAGCAGTTGGTCGATATTGAAGCCTCCTCAAACGTGGTCCGCATAACTAAAAGTGCGGCCGCAAAAGAAGATGTGTGGATGCAATGCTTGAAGTGAAACCACAAAACTTCACCAACTAAAAGCACATGCAATGTCAATCCAGCAAAGTGCAGACCGCAACACCATTTGGCGGCCGCAAACCCTCCGAAGGCATTTTTGTCAGAAATTTTGGGAGCCCTATAAATAGAACTTTATAGCTTTTTTTAGGGCATCTTTTTACTGTAGCAGCTTAGAGTTAGTTACTTTAGCTATTTTGAGCAAGTGTGAGCTACAATTGGAGAAGATCTTTCACTCTTTCTTTAATTTTGATTTTGTGTCTTTGATTTCATCGTATTTTTCTCTTTTCATGACTTGTAATATGAGTATATAGACTTTTATCTAAGGTTGTAATCTAACCCTAATATGTTAATCTTATGGGTTATTAATATTATGCTTGTTATTGTATGAGTTAAGCGTTATTTATCCTTGTTTATGCTTTAAAGTTATAATCGATGGTTGCAAACGTTGATTCATGCCTTTTTGACCTTATTCTTGCTTAAGAAAGAGGAACTAGGTCTAGGAAAACTTGGCCAACAAGGAATTAAACTAGTCGAGGGATTGATTAGTTTAGTTTATGGATTTGGACTAGAGATAGCGATAATCCAACTTGCGATCATAATCCATTTCACTTATAGCTACCCATTTAGACTTGAGAATGCTAAATTGGCATAATCACTCTTTAATCTAGAGATATTGAGTGAGTACTTGAGTTTTGAAAGTCATAACAAACACCGATCTAACAAATAATTGACTTTACCTATTAGGTTTACACCTAGGTTAGGACTACAACTCTAGGCTTTTCTCCATTTGATACAACTTCTTAAATATATTGCTTATTAAGTGTTTGTTAGTTTACTTCTTAAAAATATGGAAACTTTACCTAGTTATACTATAATAAAAACTTATTTACCATTTTTATTTAGGTTCGTACTTAATTACATTCTATATCTATATTTACCATTTATGTACAAAATCATAAAAAAGAAGAAAATAGAAGATTCCTTAAATTTAGCATCTCATTCTCTCTCCTTCACCAACCCCCTCCTAAAAATTCGAATTTCATCTATTTTTTAAAAGATTTCACATCACATTCTCTCTCCCTCATACTTATCATTAAAAATTAGTACTTCTCTCACAATGTAAATGAAAATGGCAAAATTTTGTCTCTAAAATTGCTACAGCAAAGGGTTCTCCATCGACATTCATTAAAGAGCTTCGAAACTTTGAATTTAATATTCAAAATTTATGAATTTTTGATTTGTTTGGATTGGGTGTTCTTGCAAATGATAGAGAATATACCATGTATTTTATATCTCAATTTTGAGGTAAATTTGTTAATTTTAGAATTGATTTTACGTAAAATTTCATATTGAAACTCGAAGAAAAAGAAGTTGCAGAAATTGTATGATAATTGTATGATAAATGTATCACAATTGTTTCATAATTGTGTTAAAATTGTATTAAAATTGTATATTACTTGTATCTGAAATGTTAATACCTAAAATAATATCTGATACAATACTAATATAATTATAATAAAATATTATATTAGATTTTATATTTAGAGTTACGGTTAAAACCTAAAAAAGATGATTATCACAATTGTATCATAATTTTTCATAAATGTGGCATAGTTTGTATCGTAGATGTATGAGAATTGTGTTAGTTGTATCGGGTATTATTTTAGGTATTAATGTATCAAATACAAATTAGATACAATTGTGATACAAGTATGCGTAACGAGCTAACCGGTTATTTCGATCATTTGCATTCCATTTGGTAGTTTAAAATTTTGAGTAGCTTCATATGATGTATTATTACTTGTAAGCATAGTCGATTTCGGTTCTTGAGTGGTTTGGTATTGACTTGGAAGAATGATTTTTAATTTGGAAGCTTTAAGTTGGAAGGGTTGACCAAGTTTGAATTTTATACATTTGACCTCGAATCGAAGTTGTGATGGTTCTGTTAGGTCCGGATGGTAATTTTGGACTTGGTAGGATGCCCGAATTCGCATTTGGATGTTTCTAGAAGGTTTTAGCTCTATTTGGCGAAAGTTGGCAATTTGAAGGTTTGAACGGGAGTTGACTTCAATTCTATCGGGTTTGAAAGTTCATGTCATTTGGAACTTGTGTGAAACGTTTGAGGTGATTTTGAGTCGTTTAGACGTGTTCGGCGTAAGTTTGGAATTTGAAAATTCGAAATACTTCATTAAGCTTGAACTAAGGTGTGATTCATGGTTTTGATGTCATTATATGTTATTTGAGGCCCAGAGTGGGTCCGTGTTATGTTTTGGGACTTGTTGGCATGTTCGAACAGGCTCCCGAGGGGCTCGGGTGAGTTTTGAGGTGATGTCGGACCATTTTCTTTCAAGTTAGTGTTGCTGGTTTTTCTGTTGTTGCTGATGTCCTTCGTGATCGCGAGGAACCAAGTGCGGCCGCATTATGATTCTTAGAGCTGAGTACTTTTATTCATCGCAGTCGTGACAGGTAGAGCGTGTTCTTTGACATTTTGCACAGGTTATATTTGACTGGTAAGTGTCTTGACTTGAACATCGTCACTACTCCATCGATGTTATTCTTTATACTTACTGGGTATTGACTGTGGTATACTCATACTACACTTATGTATATTTTGTGCAGATGCAGGTGTTGGAGGTAGCAGACCCAAGCTGTGAGAGCTTCTTTGATCGTAAGAATTCAAGGTAGAGCTCCTTTTTCTCGTCGCAGTCCCTTGGAGTCCTTTCCTTACATTTAAACTGTCAATTCTCTATCCGAATAGTATTGTACTTTGAGATATTGTTATTTATTCGATTAGAGCTCGTGACTCTATACTACCTAGTCTTAGAGATTTGTTGTGATTATCGTCGTGTTGGCTTGTGTCACCTTTACTTAAGCATTTATATAAACTCTACATCATAATATCATATTTTATTGGTTTAACTGTTGTAAGTGATCGACTTACCAAGTTTTAGAGACTAGGTCCCATCATGATCCTTAAGGTGGGATTTTGGGTCGCGGCAAGTTGGTATCAGAGCCCTAGGTCCATAGGTTCTACGAGTCATGAGTAAATGTCCAGTAGAGTCTTGTGGATTGGGATGATGATGTCCATAACTATCTTCGAGAGGCTACAGGACATGTAGTAAACTTTCCATCATTCTTTCCTAATGTACGACATTGATTTAGCTTGAAGCATATCTCTTAATTTCTTTCCATCCACTTGTATGTTATGTGAGAACTCGGTATCAGCTGTGCATCGACGATTTATGATGTCTTCAATGAGGTGAAAGATGTGTTTTCTATGTTGTGGAGGTAGGCCAATCAGGAGGACTTGAGACCAGGTATAAGGTGTTAGGCACTCCTCGAGGTCCACAATTATGGGTCCCGACCGAACTTAAATTATATGGATTAGTCTATATGATCAAGTAAGCAAAGAGAGTACAAAATCTAAAAATTTTATTACAAAGAGATCTTGAATAGGGAGGTGCAACTATTTTCCTTTCTAATAGGGGGGTCCTAAGTTTTTTAGCCTAAAGGATCACCCTGTGCAACATAAATAATACTTCGCAACTCCCTTAGAATAGGGAGTTACTCATATTATTCAGCGGGCACAGACTATCATCTCCTGCTACCCGATTACTATGTTAAAGTTGTTTACCTAAGAGAACTCTAATTCAATTCTAAACCGCGCCTAATGCGTGCACTACCCGTCCCATACCTATGGTCCAGGAGGCTTTGGACCTCTATTTGGATGGTTCTAGACCATTATCTAGGCAGCTCAAAATTACAAAAAATAACTAGGCAACAAACAAAACATATAAGGACTTCACATAAAAGCAGTTAAGGGATCACATTGACCTCCATACTTTAAACAATAAATGCACACAAACACATATGCCAATTAGGAATCTGCAGAATCCTATAGACATGCTTTCTAGGTGATCGAATTATGCAGGTAATTTCAGATGAAGGATATAGCTTGTGTGAATATTCCTGTGGTATGTCCAAGACCAATTCTTTCTCATTCTCTTCTACTAAAAGTTATAAATGTGAAAAGGTGGATGGGGGTTTGAACTCTTCTTTTATTGCTTCACAATCAACCAAAGCCTCGTCTTCAGTCATCTCACTTGAATTAGAGTGTTCTTGCAGAGTGGCAAGTTCTCTTTGCGGATGCTCACCCTCTTGGGTAGGCTCATTCTCACAGGGTAACTTCTCCATATATTCACCATCATAACTCAATGAGCTTTCTGAAAGTATACTTACTATTTGACTATTCTTAATGGCTTAATCATTTTGTATAAATCTTTCTTCAATACTATTCATGAAATTATACATAAGCTCTTCTAAACTATCATTCTCCTCTTGAGGTGGCTGTCTCACTTTACTTTTATTCCAGTCATAATAAGGGTATTCATCCCAACTAGAGTTAAAATTGTATCCATATGAAAAGTCATACTTGTACGGACTAGAAACAGAGTGAGACTTTTCAAAAGATAAACCATAGGAGAAATACTTACCTGCTTGACAGTCAAACCATATGTGATTTCTATTACATTTAAAACAAATAGCCGACTTGTGATAATGTTTAACTGCTAACTCTTCAAACGTTTTCTTAGGCTGGTTGTACTCCATCTTCAAGAGCAATTAGAGTCCAATATCAAGAATAGTTCCTTCAAATTTTGTTCCTAGCACTTGTCAGGTACTGCAAAACAAATCTTGAACACAAGTTAACTAAACAAAAAAATAAATAAATCAAAAGCTAATTCCTGAACTAGCACCAAATAATATTTTGAACACTATTGATTACCAATCTCCGGCAACGACACCAAAAATTGACAAGCGCAAAATACAACACGAAATTGATGCTCGCTAGCCAAAGATAATATAGTTATGATTATCGTCTCCACGTGGATTAAATTTAAATAATGTTCAAGTAATTTCTAGTTTAACTGTTATTTAGGATGATCAAAACTTGATTGGAATGAATATGAACAACTATTAACTACTAAAGTAAAACACCTGATAATTAACTACAAAGAACTAGATATTATCAGAGTTGGTTTCTTATCAATGTGAGAAATAAAGATTTTGACACGATAAGTGCAAGGTTGCTATTCTGGATTTGACACTGTTATATTTTACTCTTGAGGTTCTATCGATTCTTATGAATTCAATATGTGATTAGCTTAAACTTCCGATTCACACTCCTCTCTTGATTAAATCTAAATCTTTCAAATAAACTAATGTGAAGTGCGGTGAAACTTGCAAGAACCTATTGGTAGGAATGATATAAGAGAAAAATTTCGCGAATATTTCTCAATCTCAATTTAAATGGTAGCTCAAAAAGCTCTCTTGATTACTTCGAAGAATCACCAAAATAAACTAAGCCATACGCTTCAATAATATTCAATAAGATGTTCATCTTTTGATTAAACACTATAAAGACTAAAATTACAACTCTATTAAAGCTCCTTCAATAAATTCAAGAAACTAAACACTAATCAAATCCATAAAAAATAACCAAGTCACTAAATCATGTCAAACCCTAAGGTAACTACTCTATAATTATGGAGAAAGTCATCACAAATATAATTAAAGAGTGAGAAAAAAATCAATCTAACGTTACAATCCAAACTACCGTATTGAATTGATAGAAAGATGATGAAATCCCGTGTCTTGTAGCCTCCAATGCTCTCCCAAAGCTTCCAAGGTCAAAAGTCCTCTCAAAATTATGTTTTTGGTGTATTTGTACCATATAGGAATGGGCCCGGACGAAACTATCCTTTTCAAGCAGAAGTGGGAAAATTGGACCGCAAAAAACACTAATGTATCGCGCCTCATGTCATGCTAGTGCAAATTTTCAGAGAGCAGATTTTTGTTCGACGGGCCATTTTGCACTGTAGCGCAGCGCCTCGCGGCGCCCCATGCGGCACAGCTGTGATGTTTTCTTAGAGTAAATTTTTTTCTCCTCTTTTTGATATCCAGACTTGGCTCCCGACCCCTTAATGTGATCCCGAATTAATTTTTTGGGTTTTTACTCAGATTTCAAAGCTCTAACTTATTCAATTTAGCTCCACATTACCTTAATATCTCGAAATTATTTTCTGCAAGGCATAACATATGTAATAAGTGCAATTTACTATCATTTGAGCTCAGACACATGTAAAATGCAGTAATTAGAGTGCTAATTATGACTAAAATACGGGATTCTAGCCTACCATCAAAAGAGTAAAACTAAGATAAAAAAGGCTGGCATGGAGAATATAACTTCATTCTTCATAGATTAAACATCTCTTCTCATCCTCAAGTCATCCAAGGGTTCCCATACTAACCTAGGATGAGATTTTAATGCGATTAACGTTAGAATACTATTTTCAATATCAATTTTAACAATTGTCCATCTCGAAATCGCTAGATTCTCAACAAGAATTCAAGAACAAGATCTCTCCGCCAGCCTAGGGTTTCGCGATTCAAGGTATGTTTCATAACCGCCTTCAACCAATATTGTTAGAGAGGTTTATGGTTGATATTCTTTCCTAGAAACTACTACAAAAACTTAGATTAACAACGAACCTTAAAAATTGAGAAAGATAAAACCTAAGGTTTCTAAAGTTGGAAATTTTAAGACTTTTATAATTGAATGTTATATTAACTATATGTATAGATTGGTTTGATGAGTTGAACCCATTGAATTGGAGTAAACGGAGGTATTCAAAGCAAGGAATAAAGTGAGTAGAAATAGTGCTTTTACTAAAGTTGACTTCTCATAAAGATCATGACATAAGTTATTGTTAGAGTGTACATGATGTTAATATGGGCTCTGAATGGAACTAGCAGACTCACTTCATCCCTTAGAATTGTAGAAAAGATCTTAGATGATTATCATGTTTAATAACTCAAGAATCGTCTGTTGTTTCATAAATCATATCTCATGTATTCATGACTTGCATATGTTTTCTTAATGTTATAGACTATTGAAATTTCTTTTACATAACCTTATGGAATTGTTTTGATGAAAACTGTGAAGATAGATCATTATTTTAAATTTCGTTATGTAAGAATTACTCAGAAAAATATTTTGGTAGTTTCCTTAGATATATGAGAAGGGTAGTGGTTTATGTTATCCCGAAAATACTCGTGCCAGAGTAGGAGATTAGTGTGTTGTTGGTTCGAACACCATAATAGAAGTACCCTGGTAAGGCACAAGAACGCGGGCATGCTAAAAACTTGAACTATGAGGCACCACAAGAGTAAGGTCTAGGCGATCGTGCTGGATCATCCATCATACTCATCATATGGTGACATTTTTCAGAATAAGAATAAGAATAAATGTCAGAATCAATAGTATTCTCCAGCAAAGAAAAGAAAAGAAAAGAAAGAAAATACTTTAGAAAATTTACAAGGATTGTTTCGAGAAAAGTTTATATATTTATTTGAGTTTTATATTTCCCCTAGAAAAGAAGAGAAAAAAAAAAATTCATGAATGAGATCAAGAACTTTACAATAGATATATGAGTTGTTTGTTTCAACTCTTTATCCGAAGCTTTTAGAATTTTCTTATATCATTCATACATACTTTTTTCAGAGTCTCGTTCCAGCTTTAGTGAGAGCATTGCTTTACTCAGGGACGCATCCAACTTATTACATGTGGGTTCCCGTGAACCCAATAGCTTTTTCACATACCCTGTATATGTTTAAAATAATTTACTAAATATTCACAAATAGTTAATTATGAACCTAGTTACTTATTGTACATTTACTTAAGGTCACTATAGGAACCCATAGACTTTAAATTCGGGATCCGCCTCTGACTTTACTTACTGAGTACTGCTGTGGTGTACTGGCATTCTCTTAGTGAGAACCTACATTGACCGCCAATGTAGGCACATATTTTGCAAGTAAGCATGCTACGAGCTAGAATATTTTCCTTCAATTACCAACAGATTTGGTGAGCTCCATTTTAGTTCATGAAATTCGTTTATTCCAGTATTTCTTAGAGGCTTGGTATACATACTTACATTTAGTAATGTTGCTTGCATGCTTGTGTGTAACTATAGAGATGTAAATGGAACAAGACAGGATGGAGCGGAATAGGGAAAGGCTTAACCTGCTAAAGTTGTTATCCGTCCATCCCTGCCTCGTTTGACAACTTTTCCATCATTTTGTCCTGTCTTGCTTTGCCCCTGCCTCGCGTTGTCATGCCCTATTTATATCTCTATATTTATGCGAGTGTAGTGGTTTATGTTACCCCGAAACTATTCGTGCCAGAGTAGAAGATTAGTGTATTGTTGGTTCGAACACTATAATAGAAGTACCCTGGTAAGGCACAAGAACGCGAGCATGCTAGAAACTTGAACTATGAGGCACCACAACAATAAGGTTCAGGCGGTTGGGCTGGATCGTCCATCATACTCATCATATGGTGACATTTTTCAGAATAAGAATAAGAAAGAATGTTAGAATCAATGGTATTCTCCAGCAAAGAAAAGAAAAGAAAAGAAAGAAAATGCTTTAGAAAATTTACAAAGATTGTTTCAAGAAAAGTTTATATATATATATATATATATATATATATATATATTTATTTGAGTTTTATATTTCCCCTAGAAAAGAAGAGAAAATAAAAAGAATTTTCATGAATGAGATCAAGAAGAACTTTACAATAGATATATGAGTTGTTTGTTTCAACTCTTTATCCGAAACTTTTAGAATTTTCTTATATCATTCATACATACTTCTTTTAGAGTCTCATTCCAGCTTTAGTGGGAGGATTACTTTACTCAAGGGAGCATCCAACTTATTACATGTGGATTCCCGTGAACCCAGTAGTTTTTTCACATACCCTGTATATGTTTAAAGTAATTTACTAAATATTTATAAATATTTAATTATGAACCTATTTACTTATTGTACATTTACTTAAGGTCACTATAAGAACCCATAAACTTTAAATCCTGGATCCGCCTCTGGTTTTACTTACTGAGTACCGCTGTGGTGTACTGACATTCTCTTCGTGGGAACCTACATTGACCTATGTCAATGTAGGCATATATTTTGCAGGTAAGCATGCTACGAGCTAGGATATTATCCTTCAATTACCAGCAGATTTGGTGAGCTCCATTTTAGTTCATGAAATTCGTTTATTCCAGTATTTCTTAGAGGCTTGGTATACATACTTACATATAGTAATGTTGTTACTGCACGCTTGTGTGTAACTATAGAGATGTAAATGGAACAAGACAGGATGGAGTGGAATAGGGAAAGTCTTTGTCACGACCCAATTTTCCTTCTGTTTGGGTATCGTGATAGCATCTAGTCTTAAGGACTAGGTAAGCCTAACAATAATTAAAATAACAATATTATTTAAATAGAATCTTTTATAGTTCCCAAAACCGGTAGTACAAGTCATAAGCTCTATAGAGTGTTTGCTAAAAAACTTCTAAATACAACTGTCCAGAAATAAGAATAAACAGTGCAAAACAAAAAGTTGAAGGTAACTCCGAAGCCTGCGAACGCAGCGACAGGTTTACCTTGAGTCTCCGCAATAACAGTCCACACAACTAGCTAATGAACAATTACCTGGATCTGCGCAAAAAAAATGTGCAGAAGAGTAGCATGAGCACACCACAACGGTGCCCAGCAAGTATCAAGACTAACCTCGGTGAAGTAGTAACGAGGACTAGTCAAGACACCTACTGGTCTAATAAACTAAACAAGCATAAGTATAGGGATGACAGAACATGACATCTATCTAAGGACCCCGCGATATGGCTAACGACATAGCAACTACAATAAGGAAGGAAAAACAGGGAGTAACAGCGGGACACCAGAATAAGACACAGAAGAATGAACGAAAACACAACCCAAATCCATAAATCACAATACAGTAAAGGCAAGTAGTAACTCAGCAGCTGCAACAGTTTCACATTAGGTCTCAGCCAACAACCCCAATAAATTAGTCAAATCCTTCAAGTGTAAACTTTCACCCGTAAGTTTTTAAATTGAGGTCTTTAGAATATAATCCTTTCCAATAAGAAATTATTTTTGAAATATACTTCCTTCAAATAAATATCTTTCAAACATAGTTCTTTCAAGATAAAACCTTTCAGCTATAACCTTTTCAAATAATTAGCCTTCAAACATAGTTCTTTCAAGATACATACTTTTCAAGTATAACCCTTTCAAATAAATATCTTCAAACATAGTTCCTTCAAGATAAATACTTTTCAAATATAAACTCTTCAAGTAATATCCTTCGAGTATAAGTCACCCTGTGACACCTAAGCATGGAAGATTAGCAGCTCCGAATACAGATATAACCACAGGGGAAATCTACCGGGATACCATCCTGTAGTCCCGAATTAATTATGCAAGACAAGGGGATCTCCCAGAATACGTCTGTAGTCCCAATTTAAATATGCAGTGCTGGGAGATCTCCCGAAATACGTCATAGTCCCAATTTAAATATGCAGTACTGGGGGATCTCCCGAAATACGTCCGTAGTCCCAAAATAAATATGCAGTGGTGGGGGATCTCCCGAAATACGTCTGTAGTCCCAATTTAAATATGCAGTGCTGGGGGATCTCCCGGAATACGTTCGTAATCCCAATTTAAATATGCAGCGCAAACAACAGAGATAACAACTATAACACGACAGAAACCTCGTACATCACCACAACGAGTACAAAAGCAACAATGACAGAAATGCAAGGTACGACGAGCAAATCAACTCAAGAATTTAAATCATAAGAACGGTAGAACTCATTCACAAGGAATAACCACAGTAAAGAATTCTAGGCACAAGGAGAACAACTTAACAAGGGAAAACAAAACAAAAATGTAGCAACAATTCCACAATATTCAAGTCAACAATAAGAAGACAACACGAGTCAAATAGTTCCAAATAATGGCAAGTCAACTAAGATATAGGTTATCTAAACTCCTTTTGAGGTTGAGAAATTACAAAGAAAATTCAACAATTCAAGTAAGGATAAGCAGCGAAAGATAATCATAATTCCAATTAAGACTAAATAATTATAGGGTGAGAAAATAATGATTTCAATTAAAGATAAGCAGTTATGAAAAATATAGCACGACGATAGAAGAGGTAAAATCTTTGGTTAAGTCGAATTAGGGTCAAATAGACAGTAAGAGTGAATCCTAAAGCAATTATCTCTAATCAAAGCATGTAGAGGTGAAACTAGCAAATAGAAATTCAAACGTATCAAAAACAACATCATACACAGTGAATATAAGGACATAAGAACCCAAAAAGGTCAACTTCCCACAAATAAGTCCGAGCACGCACTCGTCACCTCGCGTACACAGACTACAATCAATATAGATGACTCAAATCCTAATGGGTAGTTCCCCCACACAAGGTTAGGCAAGATACTTACCTCGAGTCAAGCTCAATTAATCCGTAAGAATACCCTTTCCACGAATATCCGGCTCTGAATGGTCCAAATCTAGCCAAAAATAATTACATACCATATTTACAATCATAATAGACTCGTCTAATTAATTAAATCAATACTTTAACAAAAATTTCGAAATTCGCCCTAAAAAGTCAACACGGGCCCACGTCACGGAATCGGGTAAAAGTCATAAAATACGAAATCTCATTCACTCACGAGTCTAACCATATCGAATTTACTAAAATCCGACACCAAAATCTTGATCAAAACCCCAAAATTCGGCCTAAGAACTTTTCTCAAATTTTCACCCAAAATCTGAATTTAAATGATGAATTCTAGCATAGATTAGTGGAATATAACCAAATTCCGCCTTCTACCGAGCTCTCAATCAAATTTGTGAAGTGACCTTCAAACCCTCGAATCTGCCCCTTTTCTGCCCAGTAATTCCGCATCTGCGGACCTTGGGTCGCACCTGCGACGCCGCACCTACAGAATTTCCTTCACAGGTGCGGAAACAACTTAAGAGGGCTGGGTCCTCTTCTGCGGAAAAAGGGCCGCACCTGCGAGTGCGCTCCTGCGGACTATTGTCCGCTTCTGTGATCTCCTCCGCGCCTGCGTGACCCTAACGCATCTGCGGGCATCGCAGATGCAGAATTCACCTCGCACCTGCGACCCCTGGTACTCTTCCATTTTTCCGCTTCTGCGCTTGCCTCCCCGCATGTGCGATCATGCACCTGCGGTCTCTCCACCGCAGGTGCGAAAATGACAGATGCCTGAAGACTTCAGCAGCAACACAAATCCAACTTTTGATCCGTTATGCACTCAAAACTCACCCAAGCTCCCCGGGACCTCAACCAAACATACCAACCAATCCTAAAACAGCATACGAACTTAGTCGAGCCCTCAAATCACATCAACTAATGCTAAAATCACGAATCACCTTCCAATTCAAACTTAAAGAACTTGAAACTTTAAATTCCTATAACCGATGCCAAAACCTATCAAACCACGTCTGAATGACCTCAAATTTTGCACACAGGTCACAAATGACACTACGAACCCACAACCACTTTCAGAAATCCATTCCGAGCTCGATATCAAAACTTCCACTATCAGCCGAAATCGCTGAAAATCTAACTTTCACCAATTCAAGCCTAAATCTACTACAGACCTCCAAAATACATTGCGGACGTGCTTCTAAGCTCAAAATCACTCAACGGAGCTAACAGAGTCAACAGAATTACATTCCGGATCCGTCTTCACACAGTTCCGACTACGGTCCAAATTCTAAGACTTGAGCTCTCATTTAGGGACTAAGTGTCCTAAATCACTTCGAATCACCCGATAATTGAATTCAACCATGCACGCAAGTCAATGCACATGATACGAAGCTGCTCAGGGCCTTATGCCGCCAGACTGGACTTAAATTCTCAAAACGACTGACCGGATTATTACAGTCTTAACCCGCTAAAGTTGTTATCCATCCATCCCTGCCTCGTTTGACAACTTTTCCATCATTTTGTCTTGTCTTGCTTTATCCCTGCCTCGCGTTGTCATGCCCCATTTATATCGCTATATTTATGCGAGTGTGCATGTGTAACATTTACTATTTCCTCTTTCCTCCTCCTCCTCCTTCATAGTACCTTCAAATGTTACTCTTTCACACTCGTGCTAAACTTTATCTGTAAAATCTTTTCTCACTGTTTGCACACACACACAGATGCATATAGGTTTCCATCACTACTACAAAAATGCATAAAATCGTCCAGAAATACCGACCAAAATCGGTCGAAAAACTGGAAAAATCGACCGATTTCCGACCGACTTTAATCGATCAAAATTTAGTTGGTCGGTAAAAAATAGCGACCGAAGTCGGTCTCAATTTCCGATTAGGGTAAAGGACTAGGCTTTTCTCAATAGCTCATAAATCAGGAGAATTGTCTAGGACGGCCATTATCTGAGATTGTAGTGATGGCATGTCTTGCCCGTTAAAGTCATGCAATTATGTGTATTACCCATTCTCTCCGGTTTGCAGAGCAAAAAGGTCACAAATCTCTCTTTGTCCATGTGACTACATTTAAAAGAATTGACAAGGAAAACCAGATGGAATTCATAGTTGCACTATTGGAGGCTATTGCATCAACTTGTTGAGTTTATATTGTTTTATCCAAATGATTGAATGAATACGAGTACATGATTCGTGTTAGTTTGAGGAGTGCGCCTTGTTTCTGTAAAAATAGCACGGGCTAGCCACCGTTTGTAAAGTCATTGAAAAATAGTCACATTTTGCTACAACACGGACCAGTCGAGCATAATATACTGGAGATTGATGCACCTGTGTATGAACTTCCAGCATATTATGCTGGAACTCCAACACGCGGAAAGTTCCAGTATAATATACTGGAGATTGGAGCACCTGTGTATGAACTTCCAGCATGTTATGCTGGACCGGTATATTATACTGGAACTCCAATATATTATGCTGAAATATTTTCCGTATTTTGAACAGTGTTTTCGTTCAGATTTATCGTTACATGAAAAGTGGCTAAATTTCGATTACTTTTGAAATTATGGCTATTTTTCAATTATCACTTGTAAATCTGATTATTTTTGAATTTCTTTTTTTGTTTCTGCCACTTTTTTGGTAGGCTCCCTATACGCTGTTATAAGTTCTGGATTCCTTTTATGTGGCTTGCATTCTTTTACCAATTTTCCTTCTTTGGTTTTCTCCTTTCCCTTTTCTGCATCTACTGAAGATATTATATTCTTCTATCGCTGAGAATTTCCCTAAGTAAATGTACTCACCTATTATAGCCAAAGGGTAGATATTATGAGATAATGGTGGAGTAGTTTGAGCAAACTTGCAAGCCATGCCATCACCACAATCTTCATCCGACCCTAATCCTTTTCTCATTTCCGAAATTACATGTTAAAGTCATTTTTTTCGTTTGTAACAGTAAAGTTATTTAATTATGCCTATAACACTCAAAAGGTCACTCAATTAGATTTCTCAAACATTTGATTGTCAAATACCTATTTTACCCTCTAAATTATCAATTGTTTTCTTCTTTTTATTTTTTTAAAACTTTTTAATATTATAATTTTTTTCTTTTTAATTTATATTATGAACTTACCTATAGAATAAATAAGTTTTATTATAAATTAAAATAGTGTTTACGCACATGTAATGTTGGAATAATAAAATATTGAGCATAGTAAAAAAATTAATTAGAATAATTTGTTCGTAATAATAATTTTGATATTAACAACAAAACTCAAAAAAGTTTTGATATGATTGAGAATGAAAGAAAATAAAGGTTTTATGATATAATATTCCATGTACGTAATATAAAAATAATTATTTAAAATTAAGGTATTTTTGTAATATACATTATATATTCTTGAAAATTATGCTCAATTATGTTATTATTCCAACATTATATAGGCTAGAAAACAATTTTTTATTTTTTATTTTATAGATAAAATTTAATCAAATACCTATTTTAGAGGGTAAAATAGGTATTTAATAATTAAAAGTTTGAGAAATCTGGTTGAGTGACCTTCTGCGTGTTATAGATATAGTTAAATGACTTTTTTGTTACAAACAAAAGAAAGATGACTTTACTTGATAATTTCGGATATTTGAGTGACCATATAAGTAATGGATTCTAATATTCTTGTAATAGCCAGTTGCATTTTTATGTTTTTCACAATTAAATTGAGATATTTGCTTTGTGCAGCTCTTTTGTATTTGATTCTTTGCTATTATATCTACGGATCGTATATCGGGATGCTTAGTACTTTCAACTGAGATAATGAAAAATTATTTCATCTTTTTAGTTCTTTTTTAAGGCAGTTTTCGAAAAACGATAGCGCAAAAAAGTCTAGACTAAGAGAAATGTATAAACCAATACTTCCATAAATTACTTATGGGGTAAAGTTTCTTCTTTTATGAAATTATAGCTAAGTAGGATCAACATTCATTATTTTTAGGAATTTGCAATTAAATTTGATTGTACAAATAAAATTATATTTTTATTAATGTTTGTGTTAGTTTTAAAGTCTAATATTCATTAGGGGGTACACGCGACCCAAAAACTAGTAAATTGGATATGCAACGAGCCTATTAACAGAAAAGGGAAATTTAATCGCCAAAAAGGCTGTGTTTTGATAATCAAACTTAAATTAGGCCTATTCCAACTTAGTTTTCATCAAACTCTTGGAGATCCTAAAAAATGACTGGCTCGAAAATCGAAAGGGTAATTACTCTTGGCAGGAAGTTCAAATTTGATTAGAGTATAACTAAACAATGAAGGTTCAATTTACAATCTTCCTGTGTTCTACTATAGTAAGTCAGTAACCAAATGTAGAAATTTCAATCGCCAAATTGTTCTAATACAAACTCGGGTCTGTTTGCGTTATACTAAAATTATTTGCCTGGGCTAGTGTATACTTTTCAATATTGAGCACAATGCAGCAGAAACTTATCATTCAATTAGTTTTATGTTTATTTTCTTTAACATTGATTGAATGTTGCTTCAATTTCTCAGAAAAACGACTATTAGTTAACTCACCGCGCTGAATGTGAATAAAGTACTACTTTTGCTGCTAGAATAGAAAATTCATAACAGATTAATTCTGAATGAGTTAACTGATTAACATTTACTAGTAAGTTCAACTTCAACAGAAACTAATACATATATCATGTAATATTCATCGTAAAGTTACAAGATATCAACACTTGCTTGACAATGCAAAGCCTCAACTTTCTAAATTGCACGAGTGGCAAAAGAAGAGAAGACTGTGAATATATATATATAATTAGTGCAAGAAAGGTGACACAACATAAGAGTGAACGGGATATAATTTGAAAATATAAATTTGTTAAAGTTAGATGTAAACGAGATGTATGTAACCAGACTAGACAACAGTGACCGAACCTTTCTATCTTCTTCTTTCTCTTTTTGTTCCTGCCTGCTGAGCATGGGCGCATCTAGTGCAATAGGTACAAGTTCACGTGAACTCAATAATTTTTGCCTAAATTCTATTTTTATATTAAAAAGTCCATTAATACTTGGAATCCAGTTCATTGATTTGGTTATTATTGTATATTAATTTGAAATTGTGTAGGAACCCATAAGCTTAAACCCCCGGACCCATATTTTAATAACGATGAAGGGCTACTAGAAGAGAAAGGGATTTAGGAGAGATGGTTAGATTGGATGGGTGTAGTTGATCAATCGAACTACGATGATTTGGAATAAAGATAGACAGACTTCTATGCGAAAGGCAGAACTCACTGACCCGCCTAATTC
The DNA here is from genome assembly GCF_000390325.3 of Nicotiana tomentosiformis. NCBI lineage: Eukaryota > Viridiplantae > Streptophyta > Magnoliopsida > Solanales > Solanaceae > Nicotiana > Nicotiana tomentosiformis. The sequence continues at coordinate 84,352,615 of NC_090822.1, read as the reverse complement.
AGATTTGTACCACGTAGGGGCCATTAAAGAGGGAAGTGCTGCTCCATTTCCATCCATCCACCACACTTCTTGGCGGTGAGTTTCAATCTAGAACTGATGAAGTACTCAATGATTAACTCGTCCATTTGAATTTAACCAGGAAAAACATCTATATTGCAGATGCAATTAGTAAAGTAGTAGGAAGTATTGGAAAAATAACCAACATAAATCCATCTATCCACATTTCTAATATGTACTTCATTTAGTAGGTTCAATAGTAATTCAGTTGTAATATGCATAGAATATGAGGCCAGAATCCATAAATTAATATATATGTACAGGACTAACCCAGATGACTTGTCCAAAATTTGAAGACTCGAACAAAGTATAAAATGCAGCTTCTCCAGCAGTTTCAAGAGCTGTGCAAGTACCCAATGCCACACCCGGAGGCAATCTTGTCTTTTCAACATAATCTTTTATCGACCTGAGCGGTTTTGGTTTTGATGATTGACAAAGGAACACATGCATGAACCAGGTCCATGGACAGTGTTCACAAGTGACGAACAGAATCAAGCAAAAGGCATGTACGTGAAAGAGATAAGTATAAGTGGTTATTTCTGATAATCCCTGAACGAAAAGGTTGCATATTTGATAAGGAGCAGGACCCCTTACTTGAAGAGAACTCTATCCAAGATAAGAGAAAGTTAGAAGTTGAAGTTGACTAGAACTCTTCCACCAAGGAAGAGTAAAACATTAGAACTCTAGTTAATCTTTATTTACTAACTCTATAAATATCAGTGTTGTTCTCTTTTATAGGTGATGAACACATACTGAAGTTAAGCACGAATTGAGAGCAAAATAGCAAGGCATTTTATAAGCAATTCCTGTGAGATTTAAGAGTCCAAGTGAGAGAGAGCAGCCAAAAAAAAATGATATATGAAAAGAGGTTGCTCAAAACACATGACAGGAGATAAGAAAAGGTTCCTTTCACTTGTGGCCTTTAAAGGAGGTAATGTCTCCTTTGGAAATGAAAAGAAAGTCTTGCAGGGAAGAAGATTGAAAGACATATATGGTGGATCTGTCCACACTCTCAGATAATGAATTCACTTGCTAGAGTGTCATAGACAGTGATCCCCTTCTTTGGCATAAGAGACTCGGACATGCTAGTCTAAGTCAACTCAACAAACTAGTCTCCAAGGACTTGGTGATAGGACTGCCTAACATTAAGTCCAAGATATAATTTGTGAAGCTTGTGTAAGGGGGAAGCAAGTAAGATCTTCTTTCAAAAGTAAGAAAATGGTGAGTACTACCAGGTCGAAGGAACTAGTCCATATGGATTTGTGTGGACCAATGAGGACAATGAGCAGAGATGGTAAGAGATACGTTATGGTACTTGTTGATGATTACTCTAGGTTTACTTGGACACTATTTTTAACATCTAAAGATGAAGCATTTGACATGTTCACTTCATTTGTTAGAAAAACTCAAAAACAACTAGGTAATCAGCTTGCATCAATAGGGTTTGATCATGGTACTGAATTTAAGAATGCTAATTTTGCTGAATTTCGTGATGAGCATGGCTTAAATCATAATTTTTCTGCTCCTAGAACCCCACAACAAATGGACTAGTTGAAATAAAGAATAGGACATTGGAGGAAATGGTTAGGACTGTGCTACATGCTAGTAAATTTTCCCATAGTTTATGGGCAGAAACTATGAACATTGCATGCTACATCATAAATAGGTGCATGACTAGACCTCTTGTTGAGAAGACTCCCTATGAGTTACTTAAAGGGACAAAACTAAATATATCACATCTTAGGGCATTTGAATGCAAGTGCTTTGTGCACAATAATGGTAAAGACTCCCTAGGTAAGTTTGATACCAGAAGTGATGAGGGAGTATTCTTGGGATATTCTTCACATAGTAAAGCTTATAAGGTCTATAACAAAAGAACTATGTGTGTAGAAGAAAGTGTTCATGTGGTTTTTGATGAAATTAACATTCTTTCTGAGAGGCAGGAACATGATGATGAAGCAATTGGGTTGATAAGAAACTCAAATGAAACCACAACCCAGACTGAAGCTGCACTAGAGGAAGGAACAGGGGAAGGAACAGGTTCTTCCACTCAAGGCAACATGACAGGGGGAATAGAACAAAGAGAAAATGATTCTCAAACCTCATAGGAACCTGTCCATGAACCTGTCCCACAACAACAAAGCATTGAGGGAACATCAAGGGGAAACCAGTTGGTTGTAAAATCTTACAAATATCAAAGTTCTCATCTCATTGAGAACATAATCACTGATCCAACCTCTAGAATCAAAACCAGATCTTCATTAAAAAAAAATTGTGCTTTTGATGCCTTCTTATCTCTTATTGCACCTAAAAATGTTGTTGAGGCTTTGTAGTATGCAGACTGGGTAAATGCAATACAATATGAACTCAACCAATTTGAAAGGAGTCAAGTTTGGCATCTGGTACCAAGACCCAAGGACAGATCAGTAATTGGCATAAAATGGGTCTTCAGAAACAAATTTTATGAAGATGGAACAGTTACAAGGAACAAGGTAAGATTGATAGTTCAAGGATATAGCCAAGAGGAGGGCATAGACTATGATGAAACCTTTGCTCCAGTTGCAAGGTTGGAAGCAATAAGGCTACTCATAACTTTTGCTGCTTACATTGAATTCACCCTTCACCAGATGTATGTCAAGAGTGCCTTCCTCAATGGCTATCTAAAGGAAGAAGTTTTTGTCAAGCAACCTCCGGGGTTTGAAAGCAAGGAGAGTTCTGATCATGTGTACAAACTTGACAAGGCACTTTATGGGCTCAAGCAGGCTCCAAGAGCATGATATGAAAGATTATCAAAGTTTTTTCTTGAGCATGGCTACAAGAGAGGTAAAATTGATAATATTTGGTTCTTGAAAGAAAAAGGTAAAGATCTCTTGGTAGTTCAGATATATGTTGATGATATAATCTTTGGAGCAACTACTAATAAGTTAAGTAAAGAATTTGCTAAACTAATGGGGAATGAATTTGAAATGAGCATGATGGGTGAGCTTAATTTCTTTTTAGTCTTACAAATTAAACAAAATTCAAATGGAACTATAATCCATTAGCAGAAGTATGAAAAAGAGTTGCTTAAAAGGTTTAAAATGAAAGATTCCAAAGAAATTGACACTCCTATAGCAACAGCCAAAATATTGGATGTAGATGAACCTAGTTCATCTGTTGATCAAAAGTTGTATAGGGGAATGATTGGTTCTTTGTTATATCTCGCTGCTAGCAGACCTGACATTGTTTTAAGTGTAGGCCTTTGTGCTAGATTTTAGGCAAATCCAAAGGAGTCTCACTTAACTGCTGTCAAGAGGATCTTGAGATACCAAAAAGGCACCACTGACCTTTGTGTATGGTATTCAAAAGGTAGTAATTTCAACTTAGTGGGATATGTTGATGCTGATTATACAGGTTTTCTTGTGGATAGAAAGATCACCTCAAGTATGACACTTTCTTGGCTCATGTCTTGTGTCTTGGGCCACCAAAAATTAAAATTATGTGGCCTTATCTAGTGATGAAGCGGAGTATGTTCATGTCGCCTCATGTTGTGCTCAATTGTTGTGGATCAAAAAGCAAAAAATAGACTTTGGAATTGATGTTGGTTATATCCCCATCTTTTATGATAACACTAGTGCAATTAGTATGACTAATAATACGGTTCATCACAAGAGAACTAAGCACATAGATGTTAGGCATCACATTTTGAGGGACAACTATGAAAAGGGTTTGATCACTGTGGAATTTTGTACTACTGACAAACAAATAGCTGATATCTTTACAAAAGCTCTAAGTAGAGATCACTTTGAAAGGAACATGTTAGAATTATGGATGATTAAGATCACCTAAGAGGAACCAGTTCTAACTCAATGATTGGTTAGATAATTTGTGAATTTTGTAAATAATCAGATTAGATATTGCTTAGTCTCATACTTTTATTAGTATACTCTTGTGCCATGTGCTAAAATATCTCACTGATGTCTAATGATATTATCCTTATTTTCTTGGAAAAAATCAGTCTTACACAAGAGAACTTTCAGTGAAGAACCTGGTTCATCGAGCTTATAAGGTATGTATTCTATACTACGCATAATTTGAAATACCTTTATATGGATCATGAACTGAAACTTCCAATGTGATTAGACTTCTAGACTTCAAAAAGGTGTCGTTATACACTCAAGCTTTCCCTCTTTAAATTGATCTGGCCTTACTCTCTTATCTCAAATATTTTCGAAAGATCAAAATCTCCAAAACCTTAAAACTCTCTCTATTTCTCTCATGTTTCTAAACTGATCAAATGGCAAACGCCCATGAGAATCCCAAAAACTCTAAACCCTTCCTCACCACCCAAAGAACCTTCACCCACACTTTCAACCACCTAAACCCCCAAGAAAAAGCATATCAAAATGATTGCATGCAATACAGTGGCCAGTAGAGAACAAGCTAAGAAATTGAGTGAGATGCTACAAGCCAGTCAAGCAGAAGAACCCTAAAAATCTGATGAGTCCTTCAAATCTGCAACTGAGGGGGAAGAACCAGTTTCATCTGAAACTGAGCAGATAACTTCTAGGTTAGAAATTTCTAATGTTGCTTCTAACTTCAGGGGAAAGGGAGAAGAAAGAGTGGTTGGATCTCCTTCACCCACTCGTGTTAGTTTGGCTGAAGAAGCTAGAGAAATGATTGTATTAAGTAAAGAGATTAGTGATAATGAGGAGACTATGAATGAAAGTACGGGGATAGAATCACAGGAGATAAGTGATGGTTCTGGTGATAGAAGTGCAGCAGATGGGCTAGTTAGGTTAAGGAAACGGCTTCATGAACAAGTTTCTTCTCTTGCTAAAATAGACAAGAGTCATGATATGCTGCAAAAGGTGTCAGATAGTTACAATCAAAAGAAGAAGAACAAAGTTCGAAAGACTGTAGGAAAGAGCATGGGTGGCACCAAGAGAAAGAGTGATCCTTCTATCCCTGTAGCAACTCCTTCCACAAGAGGAAGAACTACAAGGATCCAGAAGAAGCAGAGTAAGGCCAATGTAAAAAGGCCTTAGCTGAGAGTGCTAAGAAAGTCGTTTCGAAAGAAAAAAATTGGTAAGCCAAGTAGAGTAGTTCAAATTGAGGAGATGAACCTGGTTCATGAGGATGAAGTTAAAGATGTGGAAGTAACCATACTAGTGCCAAAAAGATAAAGATTTGTCAAGAAACAAAGGTTGTGGCAGAGGGTTCAGTTGTGACTAAAACAACCACGTCTACCTAAAAGGAGCAAGGAGGCTCAATTAGTGGTAGAAAATGGGCTAAGGATGCTGAGATTAAAAGGCTGAAGAAACGATTGGCTAAAGTAGAGGATGAGAGAGACTCTCTCAAGTGTGAGCTTTCAAAGTAAAAGGAGAATAATGATAGTATTCTTCAAGATATGTTGAAACTGCTCCAAGCCAAGAACCAAGAACCTGGTCCTTCCCAGTTTTTAACCCTTCCCAAGCCTAGTTGTAACCAATGACCCAAGTGAGATTTCTCTGTATTTTGTTCACGGTTCTATATTTTTATTTCTTCTTATGCTTTGTGGTAGGATCTTATCAATCAATGAAATTCACTGCTTTTGCTCTAATTGTTTGTTAATATTTCTTAGATGGCTAATATCCTTAGATTGATAAAGAGAAAAATTGAATCCATTATTACATTTGAAGTAGCTCCAGTGGCCATGAGTGATATCTGCTAAAATCTGATTACTTAACTTAATTATGCAACTTTTCGATGATGCCAAAAGGGGGAAGATAAGGTGTGTTTTTTTTTGGATTGTGATGTTTATAACCTAATGAACCTGGTCCTTGATGATTTGTGACTTTAAATGAAAAGTGTTCTAACATTGTGTTGATGTTGAGCTGAGTTGAAACAGGTTCCATGCTTACAAAAAGCACTGAGTTTGTCATCATCAAAAAGGGGAAATTTATTGACCCGAGCGATTTTGATTTTGATGATTGACAAAGGAACACATGCATGAACCAGGTCCATGGACAGTGTCTACAGGTGACGAACAGAATCAAGCAAAAGTCATGCACGTGAAAGGGATAAGTATAAGTGGTTATTTCTGATAATCCTTGAACGAAAAGGTTGCATATTTGATAAGGAGCACGACTCCTTACTTGAAGAGAACTCTATCCAAGATAAGGGAAGAGTTAGAAGTTGAAGTTGACTAGAACTCTTCCGCCAAGGAAGAGTAAAGCATTAGAACTCTAGTTAATCTTTATTTACTAACTCTATAAATATCAATGTTGTTCTATTTTACAGGTGATGCACACGTACTGAAGTTAAGCACGAATTGAGAGCAAAATAGCAAGGCATTTTATGAGCAATTCCTGTGAGATTTAAGAGTGCGATCCTGAAGCTACACGAACCAAATTGAAGAACCAGATGCATAAAGAGTTTTATGTGACTTTTTTTATTTCTAGTTCAAAATGTAGTAGGCGTTTTGAATTGTACTTTTCAGCTTTCTAAGAAGCAAATTGTACTAGGTACCTAAGTTGTATCTTTCAAGTTAGAGGTAACTTGAAGCAGTTGCAACAGCCTGTGGCGTGTTGCTATAAGGGTTAGAGTTAATCCTTAGGTTTGCAAGAGGTTGTAAACTCTAGTTGTATTGTTCAAGTTAGAGTTAACTTGAAGTAGTCGCAACAACCTATGGCTGGTTGCTACAAGGGTTAGAGGTAATACTTAGGTTTGCAAGAGTTTGTAAACTTTGTTGTTGGCTCAGAGTTGTAGTAAAGTGTTTGGAGAAAATCCTATTGGGCAGTAGGTCGTGGTATTTTCACCTTTTGAGCCGGGTGTTTTCCTTCGATAATACAGTGCACGCAAATATCAGGCACCACACAAATCACACAAATCACCCCCGTGTTGCGTGGTATTCAAGTATAAAACATCATCTTTTAAACTGTTGGCGATTGTCTTCTGAGCAACACCTTGGAATTCCTTGAACCCTGTCACATTAATGGTCACAGATTTGTTTTTCTTCCCATGGATAGATTTTCAGCAGGCAATATGAGGATTGAGCTTGTTCCCAGCCAGGGTAGAGAGGTTTTACAGGTACCTCATCTGGAGGTAGAGCGCAGATCAGTAGGGGCCCTCCTAGTAGGCCAGCTCAGCATGTGCCGCGGTACGGTGTCTCGGCCATCTTTCTCCGGTTCCATCATCTCTTCCACCAAGTTATTTATTTTCTCTTATTTTGTATATGTGATGTTTAAAAATCCAAAAGTCATTTCATTTATCCTCTTAATAATTCGTTTTTCTGTCATCATCAAAATATGGATGGCCGCGAATCAATACTTAGCGAGCAAATCGGCATTCATCATTTACCCCAACATTTCAGTCTTACACAAATTCACACACATGAAATTGAACATTTAGATTCCATAAATATCACAGTAAGTTTGAACTAGCATCCTATATATATTTTCTAGTGACCTTAGAAAAACCACGCGTAAACAAGTATTTCTGATTTCTCTTTCTGATCATGTAAATAGCAACTCAATTAGGGTGATATGATGCTTGAGATGGATATTTTTTTTATCAGTTTCAGGAGATCATCTGGGATAAAAACCACTGTTAGATAAGGTGGCAACCGAAGCAGAATCGCCTTCTCTAAGCGGGTCACTTGAGTACTTTTCCCAAGGGTCATGAAGTTCCATGGTTTTCTCATCTATAAAAGGTGGATTAGTGGGTGGAGGCAACTCTTCTTCTTTCTTGACGAGCATTTGTAATGCCTTAGACATGTATGGCCTTAACATCGCGATTTCTTGAGTGCATAGAAGTCCCACATGTAACACTCTCAGCACCTCATTTTTCACATTGATTGTGTGGTAGTTATGCAACATGAGATTCGGATCGAATAGTTCCTCCGTTCTCCCACGTTGAAAGTGTTCCCATGCCTGTTTCATCCAATAGATAAAGCAGTGAGTAACAAGTTTTCTATTGAGCAGAAGAGGATTGAAAAGGTGATTCATAAATTACAATGGAAACTAAGCTGTCCGTATATTCTGCGTTTTTGCTCCTGTTATTTTGCCTTCCGGTAACAATCTCCAGCAGAAGAACTCCAAAGCTGTAAACATCTACTTTCTCAGTCAATTGGCCATGTGCTAAGTATTCCGGAGCCATATATCCTCTGCATATAAAAAGGGTACATCAAATTTCTGAGGTTGGTTCATTAAAGTCTGCTACAAATTAGAAGATGAAAGAAAGAAATGCTAACAATGTGCCAGCAATAGCAGTGCTTATGTGACTCTTGTCTTCTTGGAATGTCCTAGCCAACCCAAAATCAGCAATTTTTGCACGGAGCCTCGAGTCCAACAGGATATTGCTTGCTTTTATGTCTCTGTGAATTATTCGATTCTTTGTGTTTTCGTGGAGGTATACCAAACCTTCTGCAGTCCCTATAATTATCTCAAATCTTTTCTCCCAGTTTAGAGCTTTACCTTTGTTAGAATCTGTCAATTTTTGAATTAGAATCAAGACGTGTGACAAAGTCATTGTGGTGTTTATATGAAAATACAACATTTAGCAAAATCCGTTACTCACCAAAGATAAAACGATCAAGACTCTGGTTAGGGAGGAACTCATATACAAGAAGGCTTTCCGGTCCTGAGCAGCTGCATCCCAATAACCTTACCAAGTTTTTGTGCTCAACACTACTAATTATGTTAACCTCATTATAGAAATCTGCAGCTCTGTGTTTGTTGTTGAAGAACAGTCTTTTGACTGCAATCTCTCTCCCATCTTGCAGAACACCCTGCAATGAGTTGACCTCAGACTTGGTTTAATGTCAACACTCATAGTATTGCATTAATGTTATGGACAATCTACAACTTTGAAGATTTATTATAATTGTACAGCATTCAGCCATTACCTTATAAACTGTGCCAAATCCACCTTGCCCGAGCTTGTTGGCCTCATCGAATGACCCTGTGGCTTTGTCAAGTGTGGAATATTTGAAGTTCAAGCTGCTGTCGTGAAGGATCTTAACTAGTTTCTCCGCATCATTTGCACCTGACAAGTTCAAATTGGAAAAAAACACGAGTTGTTGACCGTTATTCAAGGTAAATGCTCAGCTACAAAATGTTGCTAGTTTCTGCTTTTACAAACCAGTTTTAGCATAAAGATTCAACATCTGTTCATTATTGATATCCTAATGAATTTTAGTAATAATTTTGCCACAAAAGACTTTACCTTTTCTCTTCTTCTGGATTTGTTTGTTCTTCCAGATATAAATACCAATGACAGCACCTACTGCCAAGACCACCACAGAACTAACAACAACAATTACAATGGCTACAACTTTTCCTGCAATATGACCATTTGAGAGTAAAAAAGACCATTTATCAGCATAATTACTTTTTCACTCAATAAATAACAGGCGAACCAGGACGAAAAAGTGTAAAGATTACCTCCTGATGATGAGTCTCCACTAGTAAGGATAGCATTGAGAAAATTTGTATCAGAATATCTCATGAAGCATCCAGTGTACAACGCTCGACCTTCTGACCAAGGTAAGCATCCCAACATGGAGGCAGATGCATTTCGTAAACACGCTGTGCATGCGTTTGCGCTCAGTGTCTTCCAGCAATCAGCAAGAACATAAGCTGTCTCGTTGGAAGGCCCGGGCACTGGCACTTCAGCACGTGCATAGCCATTATTACTCGGTGCATTTGCAACCGCTTGCTGAACAGCTTGCCGGGCAGTCTGTTGGAACAAAGAACCTTTTGTGGTCCTATTTCCACATACATGCCTGTCCTCTGGACCTAAGTACTGGTCATAGAATGTGTAATTCTCTGCTCGCATAAAGCAGCCATCAAGATAGATTCTCCCTCCGTTATAAGGGAAGCACTGGGGCAGAACTGTTCGCGCTTCAGCATAGCATAAGACACAGTCAAGTAAAGAAAGATCGCCATAGCATTGCGCCAGTCCATAGTTAGTGTTCGGTCCAGTTCCAATAATTGCTACTCCATATCCTCTAGTCCTCATTTGCTGACTTATTGTTTCCATTGTGGCAACAAAGTTTGGGACAAAAATCATTGTATTTTCCTCGTGTTGGTTTCCACATATGATCTGGACTGTCCGAGTTCTTGGCTCACCCACTGAAAGATCTGGTAGAAGTAGGATCAATGCAATAAAAAAGAGACTACATAAAATTAAAGGTGCTGCTCTCTCCATTTTGCCAGATGAAATGAGACCTAACTGCAAGAGCTTATATTGATCTTGAGCCTGTACAACATAGAAACAATGTGAGAGAACTATTTGAAGTACTATTAAAATGACATAAACGCATAAGATTTTAATTTGTGCGTTAGGAATACACCTTCCCAAATGGTAAAAAAGATCTATAAGAAAAACAACAGACTGCAAAGACAATTCATAAGGTTAAAGGTGTTTGTAAGATGACAGCTACGGAGAAGCAAAAAGGGAGGAGAATTAGCCAACTTAATTGACTACTGGAGTTTAATGTAAGGGTACAACTTATTTGGAAACTATAAATTTGCCAGTTTCCTGAACCTCTATGCAAATTCTATACAAGGGCTGGGAACCATCATTAGAAGTGGCATATCTAATAGAGAAAGGCATCAACCTTGAGAATCAATTCTAGCCTTGCTGAAAAGGAAGAAAGGCACAAAAGATATGCAATACCTGAATTTCTTAGATTGCAGAACTTATTTATACAAAACTCATCTTTGCAAATCCTTTTTCTTTTCCCTTCTGTTTCTTTGTTAAGATTTTAGACTTAACTAGGTATTGAGAGCTGCTCGGGGCTCGGCTTGAGCCGGACTTGGCTCAGCTTAGTTAAGTTGAAACTCGGCTAACATCAGCTCGGCTCGGTTAAAGATGAATCAAGCTTGGCTTACTGAGCCAACTCGACTTGGCTTAGTTGACTATGTTGAGTGATGTAATTAATGTTTTAAATGCAACTTTCATCTTTGATTATGTTGCTCATATTCTTCAAATCCTTGTTGCATTTATGTCGACCCGACACGTGGGGTGGGATCCGTACTGAATTTGGTCTATCTAACTTGGGTTCTTTGAGTACACTTATAACCGAGAAGTATAAGTTGGTTGAGTATTTGGTTTAATTTTGGTTTTATCTCACATTTATATTTGTATAATGTATTAAAATAAGGGATACACTTTAATATCCACTAACCCTCTACCATAATTTTCGACCTCCACAACCTCCTGTTAAGGGTCATGTCCTCAGAAAGCTGAAGAAACGCCATATCATGCCTAATAACCTCTCCTCAACACTTCTTAGGTCTACTCCTAGCCCTCCTTAGACCCACGTTGTGCAACCTCTCACACCTCCTTATTGGGTCATCCAGACATCTCCTCCTCACATGCTCGTACCATCTCAGCCTCACTTCTTGCAGCTTATCCTCTACGGGGGTTACTCTTACATTGTTCTGAATATCTTCATTCCTGATTATGTCTCTCCTCGTATGCCCACACATATACCTCAACATCCTCATTTCGCTACTTTCGACTTCTGGACATTAGAGTTCTTAACTGGCCAATTCTTCGTCCCATACAACATAGTCGGTATCATTCTATAAAACTTACTTTTAAGTCTTGGCGGCGACACCTTCTTATCACACAAGACACCAGAAACAAACCTCCATTTCATCCATCCTGCTACAATATGGTGTGTGACATCCTCATCAATCTCCCCATCAACTTAGATTACTAACTTAAGATATTTGAAACTATCCCGCTTGGGGATGACATGAGTATCAAGCCTCACCTCCACTTCATCCTCATGAGTTACGCCATTGAACTTACACTCCATCTACTCCGTTTTATCCTGATCAACTTGAGCCCTTTGAATTCCAGGTTCCGCCTGACGTTAAATCCATCTCGTGTCTCGTCAATTAGCATTATGTCATATGCAAATAACATGCACCAAGGCAAATCCCTATGAATGTGCCGCGTTAATACATTTATCACCAAGGCGAATAAGAATGGGCTAAGTGTTGATCCCTGGTGTAACCCCATCATGATCGAAAAGTATCCTGAGTCTCCTCATATTGTCCATATCGGATGCTTAGATCCTTTATACATATCTTTAATCACCCTAACATATGCTACAAGGACACATCTTGCCTCCAAGCACCCCCATAGAACTTCTCTAGGGACTTTGTCGTATGGTTTCTCCAGATCGATGAATACTATATGCAAGTTCGTCCTCCTCTCCCTATACTTTTCCACCAACCTCCTAATGAGATGAATGGCTTCTGTAGTGGATCACCCCGGCATAAATCCAAATTGTTCTCGAATATATGTACTCTCTTCTTCACCCTCATCTCCACCACTCTCTCCTAAACTTTCATAGTGTGGCTTAGCAGTTTGATATCCCTATAATCATTATAGTTTTGGATATCCCCTTGTTCTTGTACAACGGGATCAAAATACTCCACCTCCATTCTTCGGGTATCCTGTCCTAAAAATGACATTAAATAGGCCTATGAGCCAATCCAAACTTGCCCTGGCCGTGCTCTTCCAAAACTCAACCAGAATCTCGTCGGGCCCGATCGCTTTTCCTCTGTTCATCTTACGCATAGCCCACTCTACCTTCTCGACCTTTATCTACCTACAATATCCAAAATTTCGGTGACTCTCGGAGTGCTCCAGTTCACCCAACACAATGTTCGTATTTCCTTCCTCATTCAAGAGTTTATGAAAGTATGCTTGTCATCTCCGTTTAATATGTGCCTCTTCCACTAATACTTTTTCTTCCTCGTCTTTGATGCACTTCACTTGATCCAGGTCATGGGCCTTCCTCTCTTTCACCTTGGCTAGCTTGTATAGCTTTTTGTCCTTGCCTTTGCCCTTAAGCTTTTAATACAAGTGTCCAAACGCAACTGTTTTTGCCACTGTGACTGCTATTTTCGCCTCCCTCTTAGCCGTCTTGTACCAATCCATGTTCGATTTCAACTCGGCCCTCTTTTCCTCATCGTTTTTGCTCTCTATCAACTTCAAATATGCCATCTTCTTAACATTCATCTTCCCTTGGACCTCTCCATTCCATCACTAGTCTTTTCTGTGTCTCCCAGAGCGGCCCTTCGAGTCCCCTAACATCTCTCTAGTTGCTTCCCCGATGCAATTCGCTATCTTGGTCCACATATTACTGGCGTCACCACTAGTCGTCCAGGCCCTCATGATTCTTAGCTTCTCCGCCAACTCTTGGGATTTTTCTTAGTTAAAGCTCCCCACTTGATCTTGGATTGACCATACACAACCTTCTTTTTCCGCTCCCTTTTAATCCCAAAGTCTATAACTAAGAGCCTATGCTGGGTCACGAGGTTCTCACTCGGGATAACCTTACAATTCGTGCATACCCTTCTATCATACTTCCTGAGAAGTAAGTTATAAATCTGGGTCTTGGCCACTGCACTCTGGAAGGTGACCAAGTGCTCCTCTTTTTAATATTAAATATTTACAAAGAACTTAGTTGTGTTAACTTTAATTTAATAACTTGAATTGATTGTCGAAATATACACTTATGTATATCATAACATACATTTATTGGATGTATTGTAACACAAGTATTCGTACTCCTATCTGTATCCCTTGAATGCTAAAGTTTAGGTGATGAATTCAACTTCTAGATAGCACCCGTATCGGGTGGCCACACCCATATATCCGAAAAAAATAGACTATTAATATAAATTCGCAATCAACTTAAACTTTATCATATATTAGCTTAATAACAGGGTAACTTAAGCCTATTTTATGTTTGACATGACATGCGATGAAATATCTTATTTTAATGACTGAAATTGTTATTGAAATTCAATTTAGTAAAACATCTTGATATGCTGTTTTTGTTTTAAAAAGTTCAGTTTTGATATATTGAGGATCAAATCTAAAAGGATATGTCCATATAGTGAATTAAAAAAGGCAACTATTTGTACAATGAACATCATAGAGTATCAACATAACACATCTCAATATCTTGTCTATTGAATTCATTTCAGCTTATTTCATAGCCTTTATCTTTTAAATTTCAATTCGTTATATACTTTATTACATGCTTTACTCTTATTAAATCAATGGTGACCACATTATCGTTCTTAAGCTTTCACTCGTGACTTTCAAGATTAGGATGCCTTCAACTAGCAAGACTAGAAACGTGAGCTAACTATATTTAACATTTATTTGGAAATTATTACTTAGTTGATAAATTCAGCTGCCACAACTATTGTCCCTCTTTCTTTTTATAAGTCAACGGTAACATAGTTAATCATCTTTCAACAGGTTTTATACAAATCTTCAAGTGAACTTTGCGATTGTTTTTCACACTGCAGAGCAACTTTGTCTTTTGTTCGTTCAAATACTCCTCCTTAAACCAGAATTCCCAGTAAAAAGAAGAATAAAAATAAATTGGAGTAGTGTTGTGTGCTGAAACTAACACAAAATTGTATCTAAGTAAAAACAGAAAAAAAAAATAAAAAAATCTGGGCAATTAATAAACTGCCACCTTCTTAAAAAACAGCAGAAGAAAGCTATCAGTAAATGAGCAAAACAATTCTCAAAAAGATTACAGGAGGACTTCTATTTTTGGCAATTAGACCACCATAATCTTAATACTTACCTCTTCTTTAAATAGATTTTCCGGATTTTGAGTCCCGAAGATGGGCGCGCCCAACTAATCAGCTGCTTATTTCATAGTTGTAGAAACAGAGTGAGGAAGGGGGTGACAGGGAGGCAAAAAGAAATGGAAAACAAATAAGGAAAATTTCTTAGATGAATCAAAATGGAAATGATAAGAGTGAATAAAATAGTGGGCAGTTTGAGAGAAGTCAACAAGAGGAAAGAAGTAGAAGCATTTCTTGTGTGAATTTTCAAAAGAAAGACTCAAATAAATCAGCGGGGGATGAAGACTTTTGAAAGGACGCGCCTCTTTTAAATTAGAAACAAAGGAAACAAAAAGTATGTTTAATTAGAAAAAGTGGCAGGGGCATGAGATTTAATCCTATGTATTAAGTTTTAACTAAAGAATGATTAAAAGAAGAAAGAGTATGGGGATACATCTCCTAACTAAAAGGTAGAGGTGTACCCGCGTTAAAGTGCTTACTTCAGCTTGGGATTGCCCATATTAATTTAAGAATTTGAGCTAAAATTTGTTGGTACTGTACATAATTTAGGCCTTTAGGCAGAGGAGGAAGTTTAATGTGATATGTAAGTAAAACTCCGGTGATAAAAAAGGTAAGGACCTGTTTATTTTATGCAAATGATAATTCATTAAGACTGGTTTTCTGATTTTTTTTAACCCATCGTCAACTAACAAATTTAGAAGTATTACTTGGTCGTTCGTCTCCTACAAGTGTTAAACTGTTAAAATGCATGTATGATGTAACTATTAACGAAGATTGATCCTAACAATTGAAATATCATAAAGTAAAGAGATAATTGTAATCTAACAGTTATTTACTATTTAACCGTAGCTTGTACTCATTCAACAATACACCTACTTCAATATTATTGGATTTAGTATCGTCTATATGCAATTTATGCCTTCTATTTATGTACCCAAAAAAAAAAAAATATGCCATCTATTTGATAAGGAATTATTTTGAGATCAAAATTGCCTTCAATATCGGAAATACCGATTTCATCTTCAACGTATTAAAACATTATCATTCAAATAATATTACAAATATTACTGCTATCGGGCGACCATCATGGTATCCCAAATTAATATAAGTACATATTTTATTTAAAAAACTAAAAAATATTACTCACAACAAACAACAACAACAAGAAGCCCTTTAAAATCTCATAAGTGGGGTCTAGAGAGAGTAGTGTATACACACACCTTACCCCTACCTTGTGAAGGTAGAGAAGTTGTTTCCGATAGACTCTCGGCTCAGGAGAAATACTAAAAACTATTACTCACTAACTATATAAAAAGATAGCGTGAAGCGCCAAGGGCGGATCCATTCCTTTCGTACCGGATTTATCTGAATTTATTACTTTCGAGTTTCGACGTGAAACACAAATATATGTGAAAATGTTTATTAGAAGTACAATAAATTAATAATAGATATGAACCCATAGAATTTACGGAAAAGGGTCAGAAATACCCCTAACGTATTGAAAATAGTTTAACCTTCCACCTATTAGGCCATAATTGCCCTTAACGTTAACTTTTGGATTAAAAATACCCCTCCTTTTAACAGAATTCTTTGATAGCATATGTGGGTCCTTTAATTAAATACGTGGTACTTATTTGTTGGTCCACGTGGCTATTAGACCAATCCCAAAATAATTCGACCCATCCAGGTTAAAACCCAAAACAATTACAAACCATTTGATTTTCTAACAGAAATTGTCCAAAGATTTTCAGCACTAGAAGTTTCGATTACGATAATGGAAAGCTTGAAGTTCAATCTTCATAGCAAGGTACTCACACAATGTTTTAAGTTCCAAACAACTTTAGCCAAGCAATTTAACATAATTGATCTCAATAAAGAAATCCAACAGTAGAGGATTCAACAATGCCTAGTACGAGCCCCTCGAACCAGCAACTATACTCGATTCTCAGCTTCAATTCAATAGGTTTTTTGAAATGATTTCCAACAACCCTTAAATCAGTACTACAAATTTTTATCAACCCCAAATTCGTTCTTGAGAACCTAGGAAGGAATTCAAAATTTTCAACCAATAGACTTCAAATTCAGCATAAATTTCTCAAAGACTGTAAAAATGGTTTTTGAAACCAGAAACAACTCAAAATCCTAGATTCAAAACACCTAATTGATCCCTTAACAAATTTTCGGGGTTAAAATTCACCTCAAGCTTTCGGATCATTCAACAATGGCTATACAAAATTTTCTGGCGCAAATTCAATTCCAACAAGTATTGGCAGAAATCAAATTAAAATAATTTTGCAGCCTCAATAATGGACAAACTTCAAGAAAATTCCACTAATTTAAAATCTGTTTGTGCCCCGTTTCTTCAATATTTTGTGTTTTACGACTGAGTGGATTCAGAATCTACGATTTTCGGTTAAAACTAGCGCAAATAAGCTCCAGCCTATTCTATATCTAAGCTCAGCTAAGCTTCTTCATTTTGTAAAAATGGTGGATTCTTCGAAATCCAGTTCCAACAATCGCCAAACTCATGTGTAAACAAATAAATCCTAATGGGTCGGGTCATTATGAGTCGGATTATTTATGGATCGGGTCTAATAGCCAGGTGGACTAATAAATTAATGCCACTTATTTAATTAAGGGATCCACATATGCCATCTCATGATTCTGTTAAAAAAGGAATATTTTTAATCCAAAAGTTAACGTTAAGGGCAATTATAGCCTAATAGGTGGAAGGAGGACAAAGTTAAACCATTTTCAATACTTTAGGTGCATTTTTGATCTTTTTCCGTAGAATTTAAATTCTGAATTTGTCTTTCCTAAATGTGACTTGTTGATCATTACCGTAAATAGTGGAAGAGGAGGAAGAAAGGAGGTAACAAAGTTCTAAGCCCAATTTGTGGATGGTAGAATTGTGTTACCATGAAGTCACAAGCGAAACCAAGTAGTTTTCAAATTCTATTTTTACTTTATTTAGAATATAATGGACTTTTTACTCTTCCGTTGATATCCAAACCCCCAAAATGTGGTGGGCGCAGTTTTACATTTCCAGGGGGCTTTTCCATATAATATAGGGAAAAAACTAATTAAGATAATATCTATTTATCTATTTATATCTATCTATCTATACGATATTAAAAGCACAAAAACCCTTAACAAAATATCGTTCGTCTTTTATATCCTTTAAAAAATAATTTCACACTAGACAAAATAGTCATTTAATTATTTTCCTAATTTTTAGGATTTTGAAATCAACTAAAGTTCTACTTATTATACCTTTCCTTCTTTGGGCTATCTAAAATGTCCTAATATCTCAGCCAACATGTAACTAACGTGTATATTTTATCATCCAAAGCAAAGCTAAACTTCAATTGATAGATATCCTTCAATAAATTTAAAAGCAGAAAAAGAATAAAAAAAGACTTCGAATTGGATATTACATTACTTAATTTAATATCATGAAGGCCCTTAGCGAAATAATACTTGCCTTTTATATCTTTTAAAAATAAATTTCACACTCGGCAGAATAATCATTTAATTATTTTTCTAATAATAAGAGTTTAAAATTAGCTAAATTTTGACATTATTTTTTTAATATTTAGGAATTTAAAATCAACTAAAATTTTACATAAATAAATATTTCCTTAGTTGAACTTCTATATAATGAGTCCTACATGCAAGCTATAACATGACATGTCAAAACAATTTCCTTTTCTGAGGAAAAAAAAATTAAGGTTTCGTTTATGTCCTAATTATGAAAGAAAATATTCAAATTCAACTAATTTATTCTACTCACTATTACAAAAGTATGAGGAAAAAACAGGAAGACCAACAATTAATATTGTTATTACAATTAGTGTAAAGTAGATGCATTTTTTATTAGGATATTGAGCATGAAAACCTAAAAAAGCTAACGAATATAATGCTAATGAATTAGTATTTTCTAATTCCTTATGCTATTCAACGAGAATTCACATCATACTTACTTTTGAAATTCTAATCCCTATCAAGTTTTAGTTTTTTAGATATCTCTTTTTTATAATTTCTAAAAAGTACATGATTAATTTAAAATAAATTACTGAAAATATATTTAAGAATACAAAAAATAAAGAGCGAATGCAAAGTGGTTGACAAGAGTTAATGACGTTGATATTTCTCCCAAAAGTAAATACACATATAAAGATCCAAAAGTAAAATATTATACCAACATTTTACCCTTTCAGAATACAATTCTTGTTGGATAAAATTATAATTAAAGTTAAATATACTTAAAATACGGATGAACTAATATATAAAGATTTTAATGAAAAAAATAAACTATTTTCTTTAATAATAAGAACAAATAATTAATTTAAATTAACTAAGTAATAGAAGAGTTTAAATTTAATTATTTTTTAAATTCATCATGTAAGTAAAGTTATTTTTCAGGCTGACAAAACTCTTAGGATACATTAATTTGTCTACATAAGAAGAGCATTGGTGGTGACAAAAATTAAAATAAACAGACCAAAATTAGTGTATAGTATAGTATTAAAAGTCAAATTGGTAAAACCACAAACTTGAAGTGATAAGGGTAAAACAGTAGAAGGAAATATAATTCTATATGAGTTGTCATTAATAATAATAATAATAATAATAATAATTATTATTATTATTATTATTATTATTATTATTATTATTATTTGTGTTTGTTCCAATAAATGACAACGCCCTATATTTATATATGTTAAGTTATTTGTTGTAAAATATTAGATCAACATTAGTCATTTTTAAACTTTATATTGTTACTTATTAATTTTTGTCTATGAGCTATAAGGCAAACATCTTCTTCCCAAAAGACCAAAAGATTAAATTTTTAATTTGTTTTATTTACTTGTTGATAAATGTATTTTTTATAATATTTGTTTGTTCTGATATTAAGTCATAAAAATAAAAATATTTTTCATAAAATATTCACGCAGAAGTCCTCATAAATCACAATAAAGTATATAAGAATTATAAGAATATTTTTTGGCAGGATTCCTTTCTTTATTGAGCTAACTAAATGAGATCAATATTCATATTTCTTAGAACTTATACTTTCTTCTTTAATATTTATTTTATAAGTCAAACACAAAGTTTAATATTTCATGACGCGAGGTACACGTGCAACGCACGTACACAAAGACTAGTACTATATTAAAAGCACGAAGGCCCTTAGCGAAATGTTGTTCGCTTTTTTTTTTTATCCTTTAATAACAGCCTTTATAACGGATAAACTTGTAATTTAAATTATTTTTCTAATATTTAGGACTTTATAAAATCAATTAAAATTTTGCTTATTAAATCTTTCCTTATCAAACTAGGTAAGAATTCCTAATATTTAGGAATTTAAAATTAATAAATCTTTTACTACCTTTTATAATTTGTACTAATCTAAAATAACTTCTTTGTGCAGTCTTATAAAATCAAGATAAGAACTAATACGGTGACTTCAATGATTTCTAATAAAATTGTAATTTGGGGACATAAAATTGCATATTAAATTAAAATTATTTAATACAATAACATCTAAACTAAAATTATTTCAATGCAAAATAATTAAATATTTATTTGTAAAATTCTCCTTTCAGTCATACAAAATAATTAATCCAATTCGATTAAGCACCCAAATAAATTATTTTGATACCATATTTAATCATACAAAATCATACAAGCCTAAATCAATGTTATAAAAGCACGTAATCTCTATACGAAATATTGATTGAATTTTTTACCTTAAAAAGTAAATTTCATATTGAATAAAAATATAATATAAATATTTTACTAATATTTAGGGCTTTAAAAATAATTAAAATTTTACTTACTAAATTATTTCTTATTTGAACTATGTAAAAAGTCCAAATATTTAAGACTTTAAAATGAATAATATAAAAATATATATATATAACTTAATATGTATGCACAATAGCTTTTCGTAGTAACTTGTTCGTTCTATTTAATTTTCACGTTTTAGTAATGATTTCTTTGTCGATGCACGCTTCGATAAAGTTATGAAATTATAATTTTTTTCTTTTTATTTCAACAGCTAAAATCTCAGTAAATGAATAATATTAAAACCTTTGAAGGGAGATAAATGAGAAAACATAAGACTCAAATTTTTAATTTATGTTATTTGACGAATCTTTAAAGAATCGTAATAAAGTCTATACCTTATTATGTCTTTTCGAATGAACTTGAAAATATAATTTGAAGAAAATTTCAGAAAAATCTAAAATCATTAAGGCCTGTGTGTTTTTTTAAGAAACTAAAAAAGAAGCACAAGAACTTGTGAAATTGAACTGATAAAATTATAAATGGTAAGGTGAATGACATAAGACTTTTATGAACAAAGTTTTTCCTTTATTGAGTTTATGATCAGTATTCATCAATTTTATAAGCTTACACTTTATTTTATAACTCAAATACAATTTTAAAAAAATATATATAATTCTTTTACAAATTTTTACTTATTGAGATGGGAAACACGCGCAACGCGTGTACTCTAAAACTAGTAATAATAATAATGAGTCACATGATATCTCCAGAAATACAAACAGAACCTGTTGTTTCACTTTCTCTCAAGTTTACATAACTACAACTTTATAGATAATATATTTCATCATTTGCAACTAGTTATTAATTTACATATTATACAACATCATTATCTTTATTTTATATAATTAATATATATTCAAGTTAAAAGAATCTCTCTACGGGCATTATTCAACCTATATTAAATGAAGATTCCAAAATTTTAATAAAATTTAATAGAATTTTTAACACTCCCTAAATTTAAGCTTAAGCAAATTGACTACAACTCAAACACAATCAAATTTTCCTAAAATATCTCTACATTCCTAAAGTTAAGCCTAACCAAATCGACGCCAATTCAAATGCAGTGACACATTTTCTGGGAATTTACCTTCGACTACCATTCAAAAATAGGCGAGAAATGTAATCTATATAATATAGGAGTCAAATATAATAAATATATGAAATCTGTTATAGCATATTTATCTTATACTATTATATTGTATTTGTATAATCTATACAATATACTATATAATGTATACATGAAATCTGTTATACCATATTCATTGTAAACTATATATGAGTATTTAAGTATATTAATATATTATATTATTTGAGGTATATTTATTTCTTGTATAGATTAGTTTAATGTATAGAAGAAATACAATATATATAAGATACTACATTAAAGAATAATAACCGCAATTTGAATTAATTTAATGTAGCTCATGATTATTTTTGTGTTGATAGCTCATTGTTTCTTTCATAACTTTCAGTATTCTTGTGTATGATGTGGAGAAAGTAGGCATATATATATATATATATATATATATATATATATATTACTATTTTAATGCATACGAATATTATATCACTATCTTAATTAATCGAAGTGTTGACGCTTGCAGGTTTAGAAGATATTTAACATATTTGGATTTACTTATTAGATCAATGTTTTACACTTATTTTTTTCATTCCAATTGCGTGTTGAATCTATTTGAACATTAATTGCTATTAGACATAGTTTATTCTCATCGTATACCATTTTCTCACTAACATGCATCATTTACACGTGCAAAACACGTATTCTAAAACTAGTATATATATAATTCTTTATGTATTTTGGAAAATTATGTGTAAGTGCCAAATCTTGGATGAATTACAATTTGGCATTCAGTGCAGTTGACGGAGACTTGAGCATCCCCCCTTCAAGTCTCCAACTTCCGCGTTCATCGTTGGAAAAGAAAATTAAATGAAAGAATCTTATTGGATTATAGATTTGCTTCATCAGTCAAGGTCTCTTTGTGAAAGGATTGCTTTAACCACTGAGCGCTACGTCGAAATGGTCGTGATGCTCTCAAGTCTCATCATTTATCAAAAATCTCGAATTCTAATTCTAGAAATAGACGACTTTTTGGCAAGAACAACTCATCTTTCTTATCATCAAGTGTATTGGCTAAAACGCTCTAAATATACTTGTTTACCCACAAAACGGATAAAGTTAAATTTATTCGTAGTTCTAAGGATATGTGTATAGCTTAATACAAATCGTAAGGATAAAAGAAAATATCAAATATGGACCGCAAAGAGTGCAAAATAAACAAAGTTGTAAAGAAGGCGATTTTTAGGACTAAGCAAGATGAATCAGTTTATGAGGCTTAAAAGAGTAACTCTTGAATATAAGAGGATATGGTGCTTGAATTACAATGTGAGCTCCGAAAACTGCCCTTACAGAAATGATAACCCTTGCCTTTATAGTAGAGGGATCTTACTTTAAATATAATTAAAAATACTCAGTGGGAGATCCATGATAAATCAGTTTTTCCACAATTCCTGTCAAGATTCTCTCCTCTAGTGGGATTGCAATGGCTTTTGTTTGTGAGCTCGATCTTGACTCGAGCTCTCGATCTTGGCTTGAGCTCGATTCTGACTCGAGCTCTCGATCTTGGCTTGAGCTCAATTTTGACTCGAGCTCTCGATCTTGGCTTAAGATCGATTCTGACTCGGACCCTTGAATTGATTTGGGGTCAATGTTGGTCGGTCTCTGGATCATAAGCTTGATAGTTTTACTTTGCATCATAGTTCGATTTGGATTCGAGCTTGATAATGATATCGAACTCGACATTGATCGGCCCCTCGGGTTCGAAGCTTGTTTGTACCATTTTCGGAACCCATCTCGACGTCTCACTTCGATCGATTATCTTTCGAACTCGATCAGACGTACGAAGGCCGAAATCTATTTCGACCGTATACAGATAGTACCCTCATTTCTCAGGAAGAATGTTGTGAGAAACGATATGATTTTTCAACGGCTTGATCGGATTATAAGCTGACATTTCCATCGGGCTCGATCATGACGCACGTGATAGTTGTCCCGTTGATTTAGTCTTTCAAGGCATTTAATGCATATCAGACGGTGGTCGGCCACCGCTGATACTGAACCGCCATCGCTTAAACCTAAAATAACCCTTCCTTTTATCATTTACCATTTTTACATCTTCAATCTTCCAAATTTCCCAAGTCCCTTTTCGTATTCTCTGACTTACCCGCAAATCTGTGATTTTTCTTTGCAAAAAGCCCCTCTTCAATTTTACCAAATCTTTGTCACTTTCTTCTATTCCTCACCTTTGAATTCGAAAATAGCGAAAACATCACAAACCATTCCTCAGAAAGAGAAGGCTTCATCTTCACAGTGTGCCGCCGATAAGACACCAGCAGAACCACGGCCTGAGGAGTGCGTTCCCGGGGCGTGTGTTCTTACTTCTAATTTTAAGGTCGATAAAGGCTCATCGGTCCCTGGCCGATGTGATCCAGTATCGAGATACACGTGTTCGATAACCGAGAAGCACCTCAAACAGCTAAAGAAAGATTGCAATTGGGATAAAAAAAAAATCCTTCTTCTGACGAAGATATCACCACTTACATGAAAGGGTTTTTGAATGTGTATACTTACCCTTTCACGTTAGGTCCCCTCGATTCCGTTATTATTGACTTCTGTCGTCAATACCAAATAACCCTAGTCCAGGTCCATCCTTCTTTTTGGCGGATCGTTATCTTGATCCGATACTTTGTGAACAAAATCGAGGGGATGCCGTTCACCCTCGACCATCTTATCCAATTGTACCGTCCTCGACTTTTTTGAGGAGGATTAATAAAACTTCAGCGTCGGGCTACCAAGGATCTGTTCTCGAGCATTGACGAGGACAAGGATCGGGGCTGGATGGGCAGGTTTGTTCGAGTGAGGATTTCAGACCTGATTCCGACTGAAAAGATGCCCTTTCCCGAGGAGTGAATATAAAACGTAAGTGTGATCCTACTGTTACTTCCTTCTATTTTGTTCTTTCATTTCTTTTCTCATCGATACTCTTCTTTTTGTGATGCAGCGGTTTCCTGGATGCCCGGAGCAGTTCTCGATCTCAAGAACTGGGTACGAGCTCTTGTTTTGACCTCCACATACGCCGAGCGCTCATGGCGTGATTTGTCAAAGGGTCGGTGGGAGGCCAAAAATCACAGTAAGCCTCTTTCTCATACTCTTTGATAATTCGAACGAGATGCTTTCCAAATATTTTAATAAAATTTTCCATATGCAGGTTTGGGAAAAGATGCGATTTTGAGGCCTTTGTCCAACGAGGAAGAAACTTTGGCCTCTGTCCCAAAGCCGATGAAGGAAAATAAAAGGAAAAGAGCCTCCGTTCCCGAAGATCAAAAACCGAAGTAGAGGACGGCTCGTAAGCCGAACAAGAATGATATTCCTTTGACCGTGGAATCAGTTCTGCATCTAAGGGATGAAGATGATGATGAAGAAGAAAATGATGGGTCCGCGCTGGCGGCCCGAACGAAGAGAACCACCGATGCCCCATCGGCAGCTGGATCAATGATACTTCATGAGGCTCCGCCTCGAACTGAGGATATACCGGAGAAAGATTCGGGCGGAATCCTTGAATTATCGGAGATCGAAGATGCATCCCATCAGAGCCAACGGATAGGGGATATGTCTGAATGGGCCCCTCTTGAATCCTTTCGAACTGAAGAAAATGCTCCAAGTGATTCATTTGGGGCAGCAACAATCGAATATTCGCCCACCTTTCCCGCTTTTTCCGCAGGGGTGATTCGGGAAGCCCAAGCTTTGGGGGCCCTCGATCTAGACAGGCCTCATGATGGAGAGGATCCCTTTCGTGACCTGTTTACCGGTATCGAGGACGTTGGCGGTACTAGTGATGAATCAGATCTTTTTTACGGGGTGCAACAGGCTTTGAATCAGGTAAGCCTTAAAATTATTTTGTCGGTACTACCTTTATATTTACTTTTCGTTTCTAACTTCATTTCTTGTTTCTTTGCAGGCAGCGGCAGTTCATCGAGAAGCATGTTCTCGGTCCCAAAACGAGTTGCGTCGATATGAGGCCGACCTTCAACGGGTTACTGATGAGAGGAACTCCCTAAAACTTCTCTTAGGGCAAAGGGAAGAGGAAATAAAAGACCTCCGAGCTGAGTTGGCCAAGGCTTACCGAGATCAGATTGATCTGTCTGAGCAGGTAATGATACTTTTAAAAGCCTATGGGCTTGATACCGGAACGATGGCTAATTTTTTGGTCTCACAGTTGCAGCAAAAAAATGAGATGATCGGGAAGCTTCGTGAGGAGGTCGACGTGATAAAAGTGGAGTCTTTGCAGTGGAAAGAAGGTATGGACCGCTTTGCTGCAGAGAAAGAAACTGCTCGAGCCCAGTTATCATCGGACGAAACCCAACTTCAGAGAATGAAGGAAAAATTCCTGGTTCAAGCAAGAAGAATAGAGGAGCTCGAGGCTCGGTTGGCCTCTGTACTTGCCAAGGCTGAATCTGATACCGAAAAGGCAAAGGCCGATGCGGATGCACTCGTGGTCGTCTATCGAGCTGATGCTGAAGCTGCCCAGGTCCAAGCAAGAGAGGCAACCGAGACCGCATATACTGGAGCACATTGGGTCGCTGAACTTGCTAAGTGCCGATCTCGGAGGGAAACCCTCGAGGAGATCCATGCTCGTGGTTTCGACCTCGCTGAAGAGATAAAAAGGGCTAAAGAACTCGAAGCCGATGCTGAAGCCTTGGTTTCGAATGACGATGATGATGACAATGATGACGACGATGGGAGTAAGAGCGGATCCGAGAACGGGGGGGAGCCCGATAGAGAAGAGACCGCTCCTGGGGATGACCAGGAAGCTTAGTCCTCAATTTTTACGTTGTGATCAATCATGTAAACAATTTTGTATATAAAAATATCCCCTTTTTTTGCCGACTTGCTTGTCGGTCTTGTGAAGACTTTATTCATGCCTTATGAATGTTTTCACAAGGATTTAAATAACTTAATCAAATTTGGACTTCGTAGCCTCTATAACCGAGAGAGCGCTTACTCAAACTTAAAGTGATGTAGCCTTTAGGCTTATTAGTTGAGTCAATGATTAGAGCTCGAAGAAATATAGCCCGTAGGCATAATGGTCGAGTGAGTGCTTGCTTGAACTCGAAATAAAAGTAGCCCATAGGCTTAGTAGTCGAGTGAATGATTCGAACTCGAAGTAATGTAGCTCGTAGGCGTAATGGTCGAGTGAGTGTTTGCTCGAACTCGAAGTAATGTAACCCATATACGTAATGGTCGAGTGAGTGTTTGCTCGAACTTCAAATAAAAGTAGCCCGTATGCTTAGTAGTCGAGTGAATGATTTGAACTCGAAGTAATGTAGCCCGTAGGCATAATGGTCGAGTGAGTGCTTGCTCGAACTCGAAATAAAAGTAGCCCATAGGCTTAGTCATCGAGTGAATGATTCGAACTCGAAGTAATATAGCCTGTAGGCATAATGGCCGAATGAGTGCTTGCTCGAACTCGAAATAAAAGTAGCCCGTAGGCTTAGTCATCGAGTGAATGATTCGAACTAGAAGTAATGTAGCCCATAGGCGTAATGGTCGAGTGAGTCCTTGCTCGAACTAGAAATAAAAGTAACCCGTAGGCTTAGTCATCGAGTGAATGATTCGAACTCGAAGTAATATAGCCCGTAGGCGCAACGGTCGAGTAAGTGCTTGCTTGAACTCGAAATAAAAGTAGCCCGTAGGCTTAGTAGTCGAGTTTATCTTAATTCTGTTTGCGTAATAAATCTCCAAATAGAGGAATTTTTCTCGGACATAAGATGTCGGTAAAGAGGAGAACTTTCTTTGCAAGTCATTATATATGTGTTCATGTTTCGTGTCTGGGTTCGGGCCAACTACATGAGCATGGTTCATTTTGACCATTTGGCTCTTACAACGTTTCCTATTGGAACCCCGTTGTTGCGAAATAACTTTCTTGTATCAGAACTTGATATATTTGAGGGCTAATGCCCCCCAGTATTCGAGGTCGATTGTAAAGAGGTCTCAGATACTGTTATAAGTGCAGCATGATCATTGGTTGCCTCATTAAAAACTTTGCCGAAAAACCTATTTGGGATAAAACCGGTCTAAGGGAAAAAGAGTGCAACACGTGCTTTCAGATCTAAGGCTTCGTATTGAAGGATCCATCTTAGCTCCTGATCGGACTTCTGCAGGGGTTAGTTTTGAAATGTAAATGAATATGGGAGGGTCGTACCTTAGCATTAGTATCGTTTTAGATGTGACACATTCCAATTGCTCGATAGTTGTTTGCCGTTTATAATGCAGAGCTTATATGATCTCTTTCCGACGTTCTCGAGAACCTGATATGGTCCTTCCCAGTTCGGTCCTTATTTTCTTTCATTCGGATTTCGGGTATTGAAGGTGACTTTCCTTAGCACTAAGTCCTCGGGCTTAAAATGGCGGAGCTTGGTTCTTCAATTATAGTATCTTTCGATTCGTTGCTTTTGGGCGGCCAATTAGACGAGAGCAGCTTCTCGTTTTTCGTCAGATAATTCGAGGCTAGTGTTCATAGCCTCGTTATTTGATTCTTCTGTTGTGTATCGAAATCTGGCACTGGGTTCGCTGACTTCGACTGGTATCAAGGCTTCGGACCCATATACTAAGGAGAACGGGGTTGACCCCGTACTAGATTTTGACATTGTTCGATATGCCCAAAGGACTTCGGGTAAGATTTCTCTCCACTTTACTTTAGCGTCGTTCAACCTCTTCTTTAGATTTTGAATGATAGTTTTGTTCATTAATTCAGCCTGTCCCACTGGGGTGATACGGTGTTGATAATATCCTTCTTATTTTGTGATCTTCGAAGAATTTCGTTACTTTGCTGCCAACAAATTGTTTTCCATTGTCACATACTATTTCGGCGGGTATCCCAAATCGACATACGATATGATCCCAGATGAAGTCTATAACTTCTCTTTCTCTTACTTTCTCGAACGCCTGTGCTTCAACCCATTTAGAGAAATAGTTAATCATAAATAAAATGAATTTAGCTTTACCTGGGGTCGATGGCAGAGGGTCGACGATATCCATTCCCCATTTCATGAATGGCCATGGGGATAGGACTGAGTGAATTTGCTCTCCGGGTTGATGGATCATTGGTGCAAACCTTTGACATTTGTCACATTTTTGAACAGATTCCTTCACATCTTTGCCCATATCGATCCAAAAATACCCTGCTCTGATTATTTTTCGGACTAATGGATCGGCACCAGAGTGATTCCCACAAGTGCCCTCGTGCACCTCACGTAGGATGTAATCGGTATCTCCTGGACCCAAGCATACTGCCAATGGTCTATCGAATGTCCTTCGGTATAGCGTTCCATCTGAAGCCAACGTGAATCGAGCAGCTTTAGTCCGTAGGGCCCTTGAATCTTTAGGGTCTGATGGGAGCTTTTCGTTCTTTAAGTATTCAATATACTTATTTCTCCAATCCCAGGTTAAGCTCGTAGAATTTATCTTGGCATGACCTTCTTTGATCACGGATCTCGAGAGTTGAACGACAGTCCCCGAGCTCAAGTCACCTTCCTCGACCGATGATCCCAAATTCGCAAGTGCATCAGCCTCATTGTTTTGCTCTCGTGGAACATGCTGTAAAGTCCATTGTTTGAAATGGTGCAAAGTGACATGTAGCTTGTCCAAATACCTTTGCATTCTATCTTCTCGAACTTCGAAGGTTTTGTTTACTTGACTTACCACCAGCAAAGAGTCATATTTGGCTTCGATGACTTCTGCTCCCAAGTTTTTAGCTAGCTCGAGACCTGCAATCATAGCCTCATACTCGGCCTCGTTGTTAGTCAACCTGGTTGTTTTAATAGATTGCCTAATAGTGTTACCCATGGGTGGATTTAAAACTATGCCTAGCCCGGACCCCTTCACGTTCGAAGCCCCGTCCGTAAAAAGGGTCCATACCCCCAATGACGTACCCGATTTCAATAGGATTTCTTTTTTGACATCGGGTACGAGGGTTGGCGTGAAATCGGCCACGAAGTCTGCTAAAATTTGAGACTTGATGGCCGTACGGGGTTGATATTCGATATCATACCCACTGAGCTCGACGGCCCATTTAGCCAATCGGCCTGATAGTTCGGGCTTGTGTAAAATATTACGAAGCGGGTAAGTGGTTAATACGCATATGGGGAGACAATGAAAGTATGGTCTTAACTTTCTAGAGGCGCTTATCAATGCAAGTGCCAATTTTTTTAGGTGCGGATATCTAGTTTCTGCTTCTCCTAAGGTCCGACTTATATAATAAACGGAAAAATGCGTACCTTGTTCTTCCCGAACTAGGACACCGCTTACTGCGATTTCCGATACTGCCAAGTACAAGCAAAGTTTTTTGTCTATTTTTGGAGTGTGAAGTAGTGGTGGGCTCGATAGATATCGTTTTAGTTCCCCTAATGCCTGTTGGCATTCCGGGGTCCAAGCGAAATCGTTCTTCTTTTTGAGTAGAGAGAAAAATTTGTGACTTCGGTCTGATGATCTCGAAATGAATCGCCCTAAGGCTGCAATCTGCACCGTTAGCTTTTGTACAACTTTCACGCAATGAATCGCCCTAAGGCTGCAATCTGCACCGTTAGCTTTTGTACAACTTTCACGCTGTCCATGATGGTTATGTCTTCGATGGCCTTGATTTTATCAGGGTTAATCTCGATTCCCCGATTTGACACCATGAAGCCGAGGAGCTTGCCCGAACCGACCCCGAAAGCACTTTTTTAAGGGTTGAGCTTCATGTTGTATTTTCTCAAAATCTCAAACGTTTCCTGCAAATGGGTCAAATGGTCCTCTGCGTGCAGGGACTTAACTAGCATGTCATCAATATAAACTTCCATTGATTTACCTATTTGTTCTTCGAACATTTTATTTACTAGGCGTTGGTAAGTAGCCCCTGCATTTTTTAGCCCGAAAGGCATCACATTATAACAATATGTTCCATATCTGGTGACAAATGAAGTCTTTTCCTGGTCCTCCGGGTTCATCTGGATTTGATTATACCCGGAATAGGCATCGAGAAAAGTGAGGATCTCGTGGCCGGCTGTGGCATCGATCATACGATCGATGTTGGGCAGCGAAAAAGAATCTTTGGGGCATGCTTTGTTCAAATCCTTATAGTCGACACACATTCTAAGTTTGTTCCCTTTTTTAGGCACTACAACTACATTGGCTAACCATTCGGGATATTTCACCTCCCGAATGGACCCTATCTTGAGAAGTTTGGTTACCTCGTCCTTTATGATTGTATGCTTTATCTCGGACTGGGGTCTTCTCTTTTGCTTCACCGGTCTGAACCTAGGGTCTAAGCTTAGCCGATATGTCGTTATGTCCGGTGGGATCCCTGTTATATCTAGATGGGACCAGTAAAGCAATCAATGTTATCGATAAGAAATTGAATAAGTTTCTTTCTGAGTTCGGGGCTCAACCCCGTTCCCAGGTATACCTTCTGTTCGGGCTAGTGCTCGATTAGTGTGACTTACTCCAGCTCCTCAATCGTTGATTTTGTGGCGTCGGAGTCATCAGGAATCACGAAGGATCAAGGGATCCTCTGATCATCATCTTCTTCCATCTTCTGGTTATCTAGTTGGGTCAAAGCCGATGTCTGTGATTGCTATTTGGTATCTCGTTTCCCTTCAGAGCCCGATCCCTTTATTGGCGAAGGCGAGGATATTGGTTTCGCTTCCTCGACGGCGAACATTTCTCTTGCGGCTGGTTGTTCTCCATACACTGTTTTGACTCCTCTCCATGTTGGGAATTTGAGGACCTGGTGTAGGGTCGAAGGTACAACTCTCATGTTGTGGATCCATGGCCTTCCGAAAAGGGCGTTGTATCTCATGTCGCCTTTGATCACGTGGAACTTCGTTGCCTGGATGGTTCTGGCCACGTTTATTGGTAGAATTAGCTCGCCTTTGGTGGTTTCATATGCCATATTGAATCTGTTTAGAACTAGGGTTGCAGGTACGATCTGGTCCTGCAGGTCAAGTTGTTCTACGACCTTCAATCTGATGATGTCGGCCGAGCTATCTGGATCAATCAACACATGCTTAACTTTAGTTTTATTCATGAGTACGGATATTACCAGTGCATCGTTATGAGGTTGTATGACTCCTTCTGCATCTTCATCATTGAAGGATAGAGTTCCTATGGGTGTGTAATCTTGAGTTCGAGATCGCTTTTCTCTCACAATTGATGTCTTAGTGCATTTAAACACTGGTACCTGAGGGATATCGGCGCCGCCGATAATCATGTGAATGACGTGCTGTGGTTCTTCTTGTTAATTTTACTTGCCGAAATCCCTATTTTTAAAATGGTTCTTCGCCCTATCGCTCAAAAATTCTCGAAGGTGCCCTTTGTTGAATAACCGAGCCACTTTCTCTCTTAGTTGCATGCAATCTTTCGTTCTGTGGCCATGGGTGCCATGATATTCACACATTTGATTGGGATTCCTTTGGGCAGGATCGGTCTGCATGGGTCGAGGCCATTTAGTGTCTTTGATGCATCCGATAGCCGAAATGATGGCGGATGCATCAATGCTGAAGTTATATTTCGATAACCGAGGTGCTTCCTTAGATCTGGCAGGCCTATCGAACCTACTTATGTTCATCATCCCCCGGGACCCTTGACCTCAATTACTTCTTTTGTTATTTTGCCCGAGGTTATGTCTCGATTCACTAACTCTATGGCTTCCGTTGTACAGTTGGTATCGATCCCCGATCGTACCTCGTTCTCGATTAGTATCCCTTCGAATAGCGGGTTCAGACCCCAATTGATCATCTTCGACCCTAATTTTTGATTGGTACCGATTGTGCACGTTGGCCCACGCGATGGCTGGGTATTTGATCGGTTTATGCTTTAATCTCCGTGAAGCCGTCGAACTTCGTTCGTTCAAACCTTGAGTGAAAGCCTGAATAGCCTAATCGTCTATGACTAGTGGCAAGTCCATTTATTCCATTTGAAAACGAGATACGAACTCCCTCAGCATCTCGTTATCCTTTTGTCTTAACTGGAAGAGGTCCGATTTCCTTGTTGCAACTTTTATGGCGCCGGCATATACTTTTACAAAAGAATCTGCTAACATGGCTAACGAGTCGATGGAATTTGATTGTAGGTTGTGATACCAAATCATTGCCCCCTTCGAGAGGGTCTCTCCGAATTTTTTTAACAACACAGATTCGATTTCATCGTATTCTAAATCATTGCCCTTGATGGCACATGTGTAAGAAGTGACGTGCTCGTTGGGATCGGTCGTTTCATTATATTTGGGAATTTCGGGCATACAGAATTTTTTTGGGATTGGTTTCGGGGCTGCGCTCGAGGGAAAAGGTTTTTGCACGAATGTTTTTGAATCCAACCCTTTTATCATTGGTGGAGCTCCCGGGATCTGATCGACCCTAGAGTTATAAGTTTTTACTTTTTTATCGTTGGCTTCGACTCACTTTGTGAGTTCCTCGAGCAATTTAGCAATTTCGGGAGTAGTCCTCGGTTCTTGCTCATTTGACTTCACTATGGCTGGCTCCGTTCTGTGGGTGATTTCTTGAGGTGGATTGGGCTCCGGCCTACTTTGTAGCTGGGTTTGGCTCTGCAACTGAGCTATTGCTGCCTGTTGGGCTTGCAACATTTCGAAAATCATACGCAAGCTAACGCCGTTTTCCTCGACGTTATGGGTATCTCGAGCTGCAGACCGAGTGCCACCATGGATGCTATTCTCGGGTTCAGCATGTAGGTTTGCCTCAATGGCTACATGCGAATTGATATCTATTGGCACTCCGATTCGAGTTCCATCGTCGTTTACAAGTGGTCTTTCACTACTGGGTGTCAAGTTGTTGTTTTCGTCTTGAAGACCGGCTCCATTGTCGATTGGTAAAGCCATTTGATTGGTGGTTAGTCGTAGGTAATCCGGAATTTAAGATATTTTCGGAAACAAGCGCAAAACACAATGGCGTATTTTTTCAGATTCATATCAAATAACCACTGTTATCCTTAGCCCACGGTGGACGCCAAACTGTTTACCCAAAAAATGGATAGAGTTGAATTTATTCATAGTTCTAAGGATATGTGATATAGATTAATACAAATCATAAAGATAAAAGAAAATATCAAATATGGACCACAAAGAGTGCAAAATAAACAAAGTTGTAAAGAAGGCGATTTTTAGGACTAAGCAAGATGAATCAGTTTATGAGGCTTAAAAGAGTAACTCTTGAATATAAGAGGATATGGTGCTTGAATTACAATATGAGCTCCAAAAACTGCCCTTACAGAAATGATAACCCTCGCCTTTATAGTAGAGGGATCTTACTTTAAATATAATTAAAAATACTCAGTGGGAGATCTATGATAAATCAGCTTTTCCACAATTCCTGCTAAGATTCTCTCCTCTAGTGGGATTGCAATGACTTTTGTCTGTGAGCTCGATCTTGACTCGAGCTCTCGATCTTGGCTTGAGCTCGATTCTGACTCTAGCTCTCGATCTTGGTTTGAGCTCAATTCTGATTCGAGCTCTCGATCTTGGCTTAAGCTCGATTCTGACTCGGACCCTTGAATTGATTCGGGGTTAATGTTGGTCGGTCTCTGGATCATAAGCTTGATAGTTTTACTTTGCATCATAGTTCGATTTGGATTCGAGCTTGATAATGATATCAAACTCGACATTGATCGTCCCCTCGGGTTCGTAGCTTGTTTGTACCATCTTCGGAACCCATCTCGACGTCTCACTTCGATCGATTATCTTTCGAACTCGATCAGACATACGAAGGCCAAAATCTATTTCGACCGTATACAATACTCTTAACATAATGAAATATATTTGCATCACACCATTAAGACTATCCAATTCCTTATAAGTAGCTCTTTTTTCTTTTCTACTTTTCATGTGAGACTTTGTTCACATACTAAACAAAGTGTGAATTCTAATTAAATTAATGGATCTTAGATACCGAAAGAATAACTAAACTAAAAAAGAGAATGAAAGAAATGATGATGGTAATACTTATTCATTATTATTTTGTTCATATTAAATTTAAAATATATTGTTATTATTAATTCTTACTGCTTGCTCTTCACCTTGCAGATCAGAAGCCTTGATACTATGCCATTTTTGTAACTGCTAATTTTTTAGCACATCTTCTAACACATTCTTACAGCTAGCATAGCTATAACCAAGTTCAGTACTCCTAATAAATTAAGTGTGCTCTTCACGCGGTTGGGAAAGAAAATAACAAACTTATTTTTTGAAAATTTAGTTGAAATAGAAGAAATACAAATTTCATGTATATACATAACAACTTAATTAAATAAGCTGATCAAATTATATATACACCCTCTCCAAATACAAGATGTTAAATCTAACAAGGAGTAACAATTATAGGGCAAGGGGAAATGTTTGTACCATAGAAGAGCACATAATTGGATGTTAAAATATTTAGTAAATAAACTGCCATAAGGTAAGGGGAAAAATATGATATGTGGCATTGAATTAGCTAGACACTTTAGACCTCTTAAAATTAAAATGAGGAACAAAAAAATAAAAAAGAAGAAGAAGATAAATAGGTATTCTAGTCTAAGTGAGTGGCAGTATGTTACTCTTAGAGTTGCATGCTTACAATATTTTGCAAGTGCATTAATTTTTCTTTTATTAATTCAATATATGTGCATTCGTCAGCTCTATTTTACTAATGACACATCCCTGTGCTTGCTTTACGTTTAAGCCCCAACTATCATCTTCAGAACGTCAGCTAATCAACAATTTCTTCGTCATTTTTTATAAATTAAAAGAACTTTTGCAGTTTCGAAAAAATAAAAAATAAAAAACAAAAAATATATATTTGGTGCCACTTTTTCTAAATTGAGCACTGAGCACTTAGTACTGAGGATACGGAGTTCATAAAAAATGAAGGTTAATACTATTCAAGTGATCAACCATTTTGTAAGGTGGACCAGAGAGTTCGATTTTCAAAGTCTTCCACTTTAGGGCGTTGGAAAAATATGCTATTCTCTTAAAGTATATATATATATATATATATATATATTGCGATCTTGGTCCAAGCATGTATAAGAATTATGTCACGACATGTTGCAGAAAGTCGAGTTTTGATTGATAATGAAGTTTCTTTGACCAACTTAAATAACACGTACATCAGTCGTAGGTCATACAACCAGAGGCGGATCTGATTTAAATCATATGAATTCAGTCTTTAAGATTTATAGCATTAAACTCATTATATTTTTAAAGTTATGAGTTTAAATCTACT